>NC_057808.1:160863824-161037433 GCF_018294505.1 Triticum aestivum | reverse complement strand
CTTCACACTTTTCTAGGTGAACCTCGGTTGGGGGGGGAGGGGGCATGCATTCATAGCTTAGGATTCCCTTCATGCCGACACGAGGGGGGTGGGGGCAAGCAATACTGTGCACTTTGCGAGATAGGTGCCACATCGAAGTTGCATTTGGTATTTGAAATTCAAACCACCCTTTTCATACATAAATTTGGTCCACATGCAAGTGTGTTCGTGTTCTGACCCTCTCCCGCGTCATTTTTCGCTAAATTTATGAACATTAGACAAGTCGGATGACGCAACAGACACAGTTCACTCAAACTAGCCGTGTGCATTGGGCTCCATGAGGCTTCCCATCTCAAAAATATCTACCCGCCTGCAGCTTTTTTCTGTTTGATAACACACGATTATTGTGTTTCGACCATGTGTGATGTTTCTTGTTCCCAATCCCGCCTGCATCCCTCGAAAATATCTGCCCGCCTCGAGGGTTTTTCTGTTTCATAACACACGATTGTTATCTCCGGACCGTGTGCGATGCACCATCATCAAAATTTTCAATAGCCCCGGCATTTCACTCCCGCGTTTGACTCCCGCGTAGTAAAATTTTCAGTACCCGCGTCATTTCCTCAAACACCCCCCCTCCACACACACCAAAACCTCCTCGGGCGTGTGTGTGCGCGCGCACACACACACACCCCCGTCCCTCGCTCGACACCCTAGCAAGGTCCCCGCCGCCGCCGCCACAAGGCCACCATTGTCAACATCTGCCGGTTTGCCTGTGCAGTTTACCCACCGATCTCCATACCCAGGCCGCCCTGAGTTTCTTAGATGACGCATGCCAAACGCCCCCTTTCCCACAGATCCCCACCCCCTACTCCAGAGCATCGCAGCCTAAGCCCAGCTACGCTTCCCGTTGACCTCGAGGAGCGACTGGCCCAAAAGAGGTGTTTCGCGGTCTCTTCGCCCAACGTCACCGAGGAAGCTGACGACCATTACTGGTGGCAGGCACTCAAGCAGCAGGCTAGAGTATGCGGTCATGTCTCGGGCGCCGGCTATGACATCGAGGTCATCGACAGCGATGACCTGAGGCGGCCTATGTCACAGGTTAAGTGGCCCACCCCCAACCCCTCGGGTTCAACCGCCGTCGATCATACCCAAGGCCCAGCCGCTTATCTCCTCTGGCTCAGTGTCAACAATTAGCCATCCTACATCGCCATCGAGCCCCTTTTGTCATTTGCCATCCTACATGGCCCCGCTGCTGAAGGACATGATTTTGGGATCCACAGCTTCCAAGTCAGACCTCATCGACGGCGACCACGAGGAGGGCACCCTGTCTGGCTCTTCCAAGGGGAAGGAGCCCATCTGCTCTTCCAAGGGGAAAGCGCCCGTCTGTGACATCAGGGAGGGCACCCTACAGTCGTGCTTTTCCAAGGGGAAGGAGCCCATTTGCGACAACATGGAGCGTATCTAGGGTCCGTGCTCTTCCCACGGGAACGATCCCATCTGTGACAAGTGAGGAAACCCATGATTTGTTTTGTCGAGTCCCTTTTGTAGTGTAGTGAGAATATGTCCAGTTTTAATTGCTACATCTGGTTGTTTGCAGTATGCCTTGTTTATTTCACTTGTTCACAATGTGTTGCTCTATATGTGCAATTATTTACTGTGCAGTACATTTCATCAATCAAGTTTTAAACATTCCGATAGAAATGCATATATTTGCTTGTTGTTAAGCCTGTTATAGTTAGTATATCTATCTTTTAAAGTTTTTTGATTGTACCGTTGTTTGTAGTTAGCATATGTCCAGTTTCAAATCCTATCTTTGGTTGTTCGTAGTATGCCTTGTTTATTCCAGTTATTCACAACGTGATGTTCTATATGTCCAAGTATGAACTGTGCAGTTCAATTTCATCAGTACCAGTTTCAACAATACCACTATGAATGACTACATTTGGTTGCTACATCTTGTAGTTAACACGCCTTTCCATTTTTATTTAACAATAACCAGTGTACTTCGACCGGCACAATACCAGTTTGAATGACTATGCTTGCTTGTTGTTAAATGTTAGGCCTGTTGCAGTTAACACACCTTTCCACTTGTTTTGCTTTACTAGCGTGCTTAAACCTACACACTGAAGCTATCTTTTGGAGATTATTTTGTCTGCCATGGATAGTTTTGGTTGATGTTTAGCCTATTGTGCTTAACATGCTTCTCGCTGTACCTACACAGGACAATTTTGGGAACGACTGCTGTTTTCAATCGAGGTTAGTTTCATCCCATGGCTTATATATGCTCACTGTTCAGGATATCGGTAGCTGGTACCTTATAGGCCGGGGGCTGATAAGGGACTAATTGGTGAATCAGACTTTTAACTGAATATATCCGCAACCCATTTATCATTAGGTTAACTAGGGCCATATATAATATATCTGAGGCTACATAGCAACATGCACTGTACTTAATGTCTAAATATGCAGTCCTAGGCTACATAGCAACAAGGAAGAGTGTTACATTAATAATCTGATGATGTCTAGATATACGTAGAAGAGCAGCAGCAACGACAACAATAAGAACATAGCCCTGTTTGGATACTCAACTTAGCTAGAGGTTAGAGTTAGGTTCTAGCTCATGACTAACCCTGAACTAACTCCATCCAAAGAGTTGTTTGGATGGCAGGGTTAGATTGACAATAAATGCACTAGGAGAACTAGCTCCAATTAGCACCTCTTGGGTTGGATAGTTTTTTTGGGTGGGTTATAGATGCAACTAGCTCAAACTTGCCCTCATGTTTAGATATACTTAAGGGCTATTTGAGCCCGAACTTTCTCAAACTAACAGTAACCCATGGATACAGCAGCAGTTAATCAGCCGATAATTTGTAAGAATGCAATAAACTCCTTCTGGCCCATAATATAAGCTGTTAATTCATCTAATATGTGAGTATATTGGATGTTATAAGATATTATAAAAGAGTGTTGTACTACATCATTGTGCAATTGATGTTTAGCTTCTAATATTAGCTTCGTGCTTTTAGGTACATATGTCATTGGTAAAGATCCGCGCTTCGACCCTTTCTGCGTATGGGGCAATGAGATATCGATGAACAAGCATCAAGTGAGGAAGCTGATAAAGATTATTAGTAAAATGGGTCCAAAGATGGCAATTAAACTATTTGTTTACACTTTATCCAAGACAACAGCGAACTGTAGGATGGTAAGTAAGAACTCTGCAGCCTTCTTTTTACTGCCCATAATGAGTTGTGCTAGATGAGAATGTTTGAATCTTTTTCCTTTACAGTGGTTGCCAAAGCAGTTCACTCAAGATTACCTCTCAAACTACATGATTGGTTGGCATGCAAGGGTTAAAGTATTTCTACCAGAACACGATGATTATCTAGATGTTTTCATGAAGACCGTGAAGGATGGGCGGTCGGCCATCAGAAGGGGTTGGACTAGAGTCGTACGTGCCTTCTGCATGGAGGAGGGCACAATATGGGCATTCTGCTTCACCTTGTTCAGCAACCAGAATGTATACAACTGTGGTTCATCATTCTTTATTTGGTTCTTATGTAATTCTTGAACATGTGTACCTATGAATCGAATACCTATGAACCTGATGGATATGAATAAAGCTATAGCATATATTCAAATTCAAATCCGGTACAATTTGAAATAGCAGCAATTAAATTATGGTGAAATTACGCTCTCTCCAGGTCGTTGGCACACACGGTTGGTAAAACACAAACGTTTGCGATATACACCATAATCCGAGATGGTTCACAGAGACGAAACATGTGCAAGCATGCACACAGTTGCCATCTACAAAGCGTGTGCGATGTCAGACTATATCACAAACGGTGCGGGCAAACTAAACGTTTGTGATGGTTGCCTTACCATACACGATTCGCAACCATGAACTATTTCTGATGAAGTATGCATCATAAACGTTGCACCACATAATAGCGTGTGCGATAGTTGTCGTGTACGACGATGTTACGATGGTCCGATGTTTCGTTATCCTATCTGACACTCGTACGATGATTAGCTAATCTTCTTAATTAGTTATCACATACGGTTTGGGACAAGCCAATGTGTGTGATTGTATGCTTATCACACATGTTCTATAATAGTGAACCGTTTGTGATGGGCCGCGCATTGTAAACGTAGCACCGCAGAATACCGACTGCAATGGCAATGCGAGCACAAACGAGTAGGAGTACTGTACATGGATCTTGGCTCCCTATCCCCCACGGTTTCTGGGTCGTGTGGAAAGGACCCCCTATCGCCCACACTCACTTGGTGACGGTTCCAAATGCCGTCGTGGAAAGGGGTTAAAAACCATTTGTATAGCACCGACGCGTACCAGTGCCTGCAAAAGTGCGGCAGATGCTGTATCGACGAGCTGCCGGTGGTTCTTTGGCCCCTCCGTACGACACCAAATCAGGCTACAGACCAGACTCCCTTCTCCCTAGTCTATCGGGCAGAAGTAGTACGCCCCGCGGAACTTATATACAAGTCACCTCGAGTATTTGCCTACGATGAAGTAGAGCAAGAGCAGCACCGGCATGAAGATGTCGTGCTCCTTGAGGAGAACCGTCTCCGGGCTGCTGTGCGTGCTGCACGCTACCAGCAAGCCTTGCGCCGCTATCAAAGCCGCAGGGTTCATGCCCGAAGAGGAAGGCAACCTTGTCCTTAGGCGTGTGCAGTCCGCCAAGCGTTCCAACAAGTTGACGCTGAAGTGGGAAGGCCCTTACCGGGTAGTACGAGTCACCAGACCTGGCGTAGTCCATCTGGAGACCGAAGATGGCATCAAAATGCAAAACTCATGGAACATTGAACATCTTCACAAGTTCTACCCGTAAGGCGTGACTGCTGGGCCCTGCCCTGGCAGCCACCTTTTGTACAAGCCTTGCCAGACATAGACCCCAAGCATAGATAACAAAATGAAGCGCTGGCACCATAAAAACCGGCATGCATGATTAGCTTAGCAAAAACTTGCCATGGTCATTTAGATGAGGTCATATGCTGCTATGTTTTCCATTGCACTAACTGCAGGGTTCTGGCCGCAGACTTGACCCCGGGAAGGAGAGATGGAAACAAGATTGCATATCGATCTTCGACAGACCAAACCGATAAGTTCCCTTTTATCCATAACATGTCTCTGTAAGAAGGGAACTTGTGCATAGAGAAACCTTGTCACCTTCAAAACATTTGTGCTCCCATCCTTTGATCCAAATTATTTCGGTCAAGATGGTTGTAGTGGTATTTGATAGAGAGGATCGACAAGGCCCGCGACAACAATGGAAGGCACCGGCAAGATAGCTTGCTGGGGAAACTTGTTTACTTAAAAGTATGGAGGTGTTCCTCCTCTGCATGGATAGGATACATGCACAAGTAGCCGGCAAAGCTTGTCTTTTTTCATTAATATGCAGATAAACAAGTAAAAACCTTACAGAGCACAAACATGGATAAAAGAGATTACATATTTAAGACTAAAATTTGGTAAATGCCTACATGTTTTAGACTGAAAAAAGATAAGTGTCCCGTACCATTGTGCCTCTCCTAATAGGACCTACAATGGGGGGCGAAGAGGGCAAAAGGAGTGCCTGGGGAGAAGCCCAGCCTGACCCCGTCAGGACCCGCGGGACGCAGCCTAACAAGATCGGGAGGGCACAGACGAAGGTGATGGGCGGGGAGAGCGGCTAGGCGATGCCTTGGTCACCGCCACCGACAGGACATGGCAGCATGGGCACCGGTGGTAAGGACGAAGCCTGCCGGGGTCCAGCTGGAAGACTGCTGGAGGAGGCGGAGACACCGTCCACACCCAACATGTGACTCCCCGAGACCGACGTTCCAGATGCCTTCCAGTTATTTCGTGTTTCGTTGTGTGCGTTTTATTTGTTTGTTGCATTTCATCATGGCATCATGGGCATTACATCCTCATGTTTTCTTAAAACTTGCACCCGTTCATAGCTGGAGCTTGTCTCATTATCTCGGTTGACCTTTTGTCAGCCCCCCTTGTCTTTGTCGACCTCTCTCAGACCCCCTTGCGAGTGCGTCCGAAACTTCCCTGACGCCGTTTGGCCAGTCATGACCGATGGGTTTGTATCATCTCTGAACCTCCCCAAATATCTTTGGTTTCTTATATGAACTCTCTGGAATATTTTTCTCGGCCGTCCTATCTAATCGGAGGGTCCGTAATCAGTCCACCCTCTAACCCACCTACCTATTTAATCAGCCTAACCCTAGTCCTAACCTGTCCCGTCCACCATTCCCTCGCGCCGCCGCTCCTCCCGCGTTGACCAGCTCCTGCCGCTTGCTTCCGCTGCCAGTGACCGATGTATGGGCCGCATCAGAAGCTAGCCTTCCCACGCGCCAAGGCCAGCCTCCCCGCTCCACCAGATCCGGCCCGTTTGGCCCATGGTGAGGCCATCCCCAACACCTCATTTTTCCATTCTATTGAGCCTGCTCCAGTTTTAGTTTCAGCCTGTAGTGTTTTTTTCTGCTGCTGCGAATTTGTCCAATTATCCACTGAGCTGCATATTTATAGTTTGGACCTCCATGTTCATGCATATAATAACTAATTAACCGTGCATCGCATTTAAACATGTCATATATGTAAAACGTTAGTATTTCATGTAATTTCATTATATCCAACTTTCATGCATGTTTAAAATGTTAAAAATTGACCTCCACTTAATTTTAAAATGACTTGTTAAATGGTTTATTTCATAACTAACTAACCGTAGCTCTGAATTAAATAAACTTTATATGTAAATGGTCTAGAAAATGCATAGATTAACACGGTGCACTTTATTTTGCTGTTTAACAAATTTAAAATATGGTTTAGTGCAGACTAGTACCAAATCCAAAATATGCACATGGGGATTTTTTGGAATTGTTGTTTGTTGTTTCTGGCCTCATTTAACTTGCCTAGATAAATAGTTTACTCATGCTTCACCTCTTGCCATGTTAACCAACATTTAATCTTGTCTTGTTCATAAACAAGAGCAAACCAAATAATTCGAATGTGGTGTTTCGTCAATATGCAACTCGTTAGTATTGACCTCCACTTAATTGTAGTATTGTTAGTTGCACTCTTGCCATGCCATGCTCCATTAAACCGGAGATGCATCATACTTGCTTGTGCACCATGCCATGATTATGCTTGTGTGTTTACCATGTTGTTTGCTTCTTTCCGGTTGTCCTTCATCTCGGTAGCCCCGGTTTCCTTGCGATTGTGAGGATTCGTTCGACTAAGTTCGTTCGTCTACTTCATGGATTTGGTCTTCTCCCTAGCGGGATTTCAGGCAAGAGGACCATTACCTTGGATAACACTACTATCGTTGCTTGCTAGTTGTCTCGATGCTATCGCTATGTCGTGCTACCTACCACTTGTTTATCAAGCCTCCCAAATTGCCATGATAAGCCTCTAACCTTTTTCACCATCCCAGCAAACCGTTGCTTCGCTATGTTACTGCTTGCTCAGCCCCTCTTATAGTGTTGCTAGTTGCAGGTTGTTCCATGTTGGGACATGGATATCATGGGATGCATCAATATACTTGGTAAAGGGTGGAAGGTCGGCCTTTTGCCTGGTGTTTTGTTCCACTCTTGCCACCCTAGTTTCAGTCATACCGGTGTTATGTTCCTTGATTTTGCATTCCTAACACGGTCGGGGTTTATGGGCCCCCCTTGACAGTTTGCTTTGAATAAAACTCTTCCAGCAAGGCCCAACTTTGGTTTTACCATTTGCCTAATAACAACTAAAACTTGCATAGGGACTTACCAGTACCCGAGGATAATTAATCAACAACCCAGGCCAGTGCTCCTCATGAGTGTTGGTACGAAATGGGCAGACTGCAAGGCCACCACGGGGCAACTCGAGGATTGGTTTTACTCGTAGGCCTGACCTATCCGATCGTGACCTGAAACAAGATACGCGCCGCTCCTATCGGGGTGTCGGCACGTCGGGAGGTCTTGTTGGTTTTGTTTTATCATTGTCGAAATGTCCTGTGAACCGGGATTCTGAGCTTGATCGGGTTGCTCCAGAATGGAGGATTTTCCTCCGTGGATCGTGAGAGTTTGTGATGGACTAAGTTGGGACACCCCTGCAGGGTTTAATCTTTTCGAGAGCCATGCCCGTGGTTATGTGGTAGATGGGATTTTTTAATATCTAGTTGTAGAGAACTTAACACCAGATCCAAATTAAAATACACCAACTGCGTGTGTAACCGTGACTGTCTCTTTTCGAGTGAGTCTGAGAAGATAACACGGTGGGGTTATGTTTGACTCGTAAGTAGTTCAGGATCACTTATTGATCATTACTAGTTGCGACCGTTACGCGTAGTAACTCTTCTTACTCTTGTACTCGTAAGTTAGCCACCATACTATGCTTAGTGCTGCTGCAACCTTACCACTTATACATCCTTGTTTCTGAGTTTCGCAGAAAAGCAATACCAAACGGAATAAGACCTTCGTGATGATTTTTCTTGGACCAGAAGACACCCAGGAGACTTGGAGCACAAGTCAGAAGAGCCACGAGGCTTCCACAAGGGTGGAGGGCGCGCCCAGGGGGTAAGGTGCGCCCCCTACCTTATGGGCCCCTTGGTGACCCCCTGACCTAGATCTTCCTCCTACATATTCACATATATTCCCAAACCACCAGAGGTATCCATGAAAACACTTATCCACCGCCGCAACCTTTTGTTCCCGTGAGATCCCATATAGGGGCCTTTTCCGGCATCCTGCCGGAAGGGGATTCAATCATGGAGGGCTTCTACATCAACTTTATTGCCTTTTCGATGAAGCGTGAGTAGTTTACCACAAACCTACGGGTCTATAGCTAGTAGCTAGATTGCTTCTTATCCCACTTTCATTCTCAATACCATGTTCTCCTCAATGTTCTTGGAGATCCATCCGATGTAATCTTCTTTTGTAGTGTGTTTGTCGAGATCCAATGAATTGCGGATTTATGATACGCTTATCTATGATTATTATTTGAATCTTCACTGAATTCTTTTATGCATGATTTGATATCTTTGTAATTCTCTTCGAACTATCAGTTTGGTTTGGCCAACTAGATTGGTTTTTCTTGCAATGGGAGAAGTGCTTAGCTTTGGGTTCAATCGTGAAGTGTCCTTTCCTAGTGACAGTAGGGGCAGCAAGACACGTATTGTATTGTTGACATCGAGGATAAAAAGATGGGGTTTACATCATATCGATTGAGTTTATTCATCTACATCATGTCATCTTACATAATGCGTTACTCTGTTCTTCATGAAATTAATGCTCTAGATGCAGCCAGGAGT
Organism: Triticum aestivum; assembly: GCF_018294505.1. Classification (NCBI taxonomy): domain Eukaryota; kingdom Viridiplantae; phylum Streptophyta; class Magnoliopsida; order Poales; family Poaceae; genus Triticum; species Triticum aestivum. The sequence goes on along the minus strand of NC_057808.1, from coordinate 161,028,155 downwards.
CGGTCGATGTGTGAAGTAATAGTAGTTCATGCAGAATCGTTTCGGTCTACTTGACATGGATGTGATGCCTATATTTCATAATCATTGCCTTAAATATTGTCATAACTTTGCGCTTTTTCTATCTATTGCTCGACAGTAATTTGTTCACCCACCGTATTGTTTGCTATCTTGAGAGAAGCCTCTAGTGAAACCTATGGCCCCCGGGTCTATTTTCCATCATATAAGTTTCCGATCTACCATTTTGCAATCTTTTACTTTTCGATCTATAAACCAAAAATCCAAAAATATTTACTTTATCGTTTGTTTAGTTTCATCTATCTCTATCAGATCTCACTTTTGCAAGTAACCGTGAAGGGATTGACAACCCCTTTATCGTGTTGGGTGCAAGGTAATGGTGATTTGTGCATTGTCTCCTACTGGATTGGTAACTTGGTTCTCTAACTAAGGGAAATACTTATCTCTACTTTGCTGCATCACCCTTTTCTCTTCATGGGAAAAACCAACGCAAGCTCAAGAAGTAGCAATCATCGAGATTGTCATGTCAATTCTTTTCCAACCGGTGTGCTTCTCTTCAAGTTAATCCTATCCTTTCAATATTTGCTAGACAATTCCCAGCTTTCTCAATGACGTATGTTTCATCCACCGTCCCACCCTTTTCTTCAAAGACTCAGATTTCTTAATCAAGTATCCATTTTATTGTTGTGGAGTCTCTTCATTCTTCGCCTTCAATGTTCTTACCTAGCAATTCTCATGAAGATGCTAAGGAAGCTTCAAGTTCATCATTCTTTCATTCTTCGTTCTGTGTTCTTCTCCGGTGGACTAAATTCAAGCTCACGTTATTGATAATATCCCTTTCTTTACTCAAATTATTTTCCCACGATTGTAATTTCTTATTCAAGCCTCTCGTGTTTATTCTTCGCACTCATTTTCTTCTCTGGAGTACTCAAGATATCTCAGAAGATTCGTGTTTCCATTTTCAACCCATTCAGGCCATTTCGAGGTTGTTACCTCATTCAAGCCATTTAATTCAACCGACGAAATCTCTCTTTCAAGCAACCGTTTCCAATGGTGTATATTTTGAGTGGGCCCATAACCCACAGGTCTTTTCCCAGGATCTTACCTGGATCTTCTATTTTTTCCGGAGTTATTCTCAAATTATTTTCAAAGTTTGACGTAAGAATGAATTTTCATCAGGCAATTGCCTTCTCCAAGATCGCACTCAAATTCTTGTCCGCTTTGGCTCAACCTTTCGATCCGTCATTATTCTATAGTACCCCAAATTCTTCATGGTGTTCCTCGTACTCATTCTCACCTTTGAAGACCGAAGAAGAGCTTTCCTCTAAATCTTGCTACGTTCGCTTGAAGATTCATGGTTCTAGCTTCATGCCATCCTCATGATTTTTTCCAACTATGAGAAATTCTTTTCATACCCATCCGTAGCATTTGATTAGTTCTTTTCATTTTAATTCTCCAAATGCCATCATTTTAGAAGAGTTATTGGTTCTCATTTTTCAGCTTTAGTGCTCCAATTATTCTAAATTGATGTCTCTGCATTCATTCTCTATTTCTTCCGGTGCGTATTTCAAGTATTCTCTAGTTATCTCGTGATCTCTTCGTTCTCTTGTATCGAAATTCCCTCAAGTATCTTCATTCATTTTCTAATTCTTCCTCGGTGATTCGTTCACTTTTCTTCAATCGTTTTCAATTCTTATGATGGTTCGTTCAAGATTCCTTTTCCTTTGTTACCCTATTCATTCATTCGTTGTTTCCAAATTCGTTCAAGACCTTCCCAAGTTTGTGTTATATCTCTCTTTAATCATTTTCAACGAGAATAAGTAGTATGCCAAATCCGTTGCTTGTCATCAATTTAAAAACATGAAGGATACGCATAACATAATTCTTACTCTTGTTTCATTCAAGTGATTAATTCCTTCTTCCGGAGTTCATCTTGGTATCAACTTCTCAATTCTAAGTTGTTCATCTTTAGTTTCCGGATTTCTTCATGAAGGCTCTACATGGTGGTCCATCAAAGAGTGCATTCATTATCGAAGCATTTGTCAACATTCTTGTTGGAGGAGCTCATATATTCTTCTTCTTGCATTCTGAAGTGCAATTCCTTCTACATTAACTTCTGAGCTGGTGTGTTGTCATTCTTGACAATTTCCTTCATATTTCATGATTCACAACTTGTCAGGGATGAGATATTTAAACCCATCATTTTCATCCTTGGAGTTATCTTGGGTTATGTTTCACCTAAAGCCTATCCTAAGGATGGTTGCTATTGTGGTGCTTATCAATGATCCAATCTTCTCCTCATCTCGGTGAAGAAGTTTTTCATCTCTTTGGTGTTCTCAATCAAATTAATTGATTCCGTCAGTGGCTAGTCTTCACCTCATAATTTTGGGATGTTTTCTATAAGACCATTGGAAATCATATCTTTTGTTGTTGATTTTCCAACAACTCCGTTCAACCCTTCTTTGTAGGAAGGCTCCTTCATGTTCATTCATGGTTGAAGTTGTTCTTTTCTCCGTTGTTTTCATTCCATTCTTCCATTTCTTCTGGAGGCATTATGTTGTTGCTCTCGTCGAGTATCATCTTGTTTGTCAAGATCATGTTCTTTTCTTGGCTTATCCATTTAACAGGAGTGTTGTGTCCTATATTTAAGTTCTTTTCAACTTATCAAGTTTTCCATCTCTTTTCTACTAGAGTGTTGTCCAAATTCTGTCATTGTTGCTCCTTGGCTATCTTATTACACCGGTGTGGTCATATTCTTTTGGTTCATGAAGCTCTTATTTCATGTCTTTCAACCTACAAGGTTCTCGTAATGTTCCTTGTTCCTCTTTGCTAACAAAGTGTTTGCAATCTCATTCATCTCCATTGTATTCTATCTTTCAATTTGTTCAACCTCTCAAGGTTCATGGTTTCACTCGTTTCTCAAAGAAGCAACTTTGTTTTACCTCTTCCACTTCCGCTTCTCTCCGGTGCCATCCTTAGATCTCGGGATGAGATCTCTTGTAAGTGGGGGAGTGTTGTGACACCCCGAGACCGACGCTCCAGATGCCTTCCAGTTATTCGAGTTTTTTCATGTGTGTTTTATTAGTTTGTTGCATTTCATCATGGCATCATGCACATTGCATCCTCACGTTTTCTTAAAACTTGCATCCGTTCATAGCTAGCACTTCTCTCTTTGTCTCAGTTGACCTTTTGTTTGGCCTCCTTGTCTCTGTCGACCTCTCTCAGACCCCCTTGCAAGTGCATCGAAAACTTCCCCAAACCCGACCTGCTCAGTCATGACCGATGGGTATGGATCATCTCTGAACATACCCCCAATATCTTCGGTTTCTTATTTGAACTCCATGGACTATTTTTCTCGACCATCCGATCTAATCAGAGGATCCAAAATCAATCCACCCTCTAACCCACCTACCTATTTAATCAGCCTAATCCTAGTTCTAGCATGTCCCATCCACCCTTCCCTTGCGCCGCTGCTCCTCCCGCGTTGATCAGCTCCTGCCGCTCACTTCCGCTGCCAGCGACCGATGCATGGGCCGCATCAAATGCCTGCTTGTCCGCCCGCCAAGGCCAGCCTCCCCGCTCGATCATATCCGGCCCGTTTGGCCCATGGTGAGGCCACCCCCAATGCCACTTTTTTCCCTTCTGTTGGGCCTGCTCCAGTTTTAGTTTAGGCCCGTATTTTTTTTCGCTACCGCAAATTTGTCCAATTATCCACTGAGCTGCATATTTAAAGTTTGGACCTCCATGTTCATGCATATAATAACTAATTAACTGTGCATCGCATTTAAACATGTCATAGATGTAAAATGCTTAGAATTTCATGTAGTTTCATAATCTCCAACTTTCATGCATGTTTAAAATGTTTAAAATTGATGTTCGCATTAATTTTCCTAAATGACTTGTTAAATAGTTCATTTCATAACTAACTAACCGTAGCTCCGGATTAAGTAAACTTTATATGTAAATCGTCTGGAATAATGCATATATTAACATGGTGCACTACTTTATTTCGCTGTTTGACAAATTTAAAATATGGTTTAGTGTAGATCAGTACCAAATCCAAATATGCACATGGGGAGTTTTCGGAATTGTTGTTTGTTGTTTCCGGCCTCATTTAACTTGCCTAGATAAATAGTTTACTCATGCTTCACCTCTTGCCATGTTAACCAACATTTAATCTTGTCTTGTTCATAAACAAGAGCAAACTAAATAATTTGAATGTGGTGTTTCGTCAGTATGCAACTCGTTGCATATTGACCCCAAGTTAATTTGTAGTATTGTTTGTTGCACTCTTGCCATGCCATGCTTCATTAAACCGAACATGCATCATACTTGCTTGTGCATCATGCCATGATTATGCTTGTGTGTTTACCATGTTGTTTGCTTCTTTTCGGTTGTCCTTCATCTTGATAGCCCCGGTTTCGTTGCGATTGTGAGGATTCGTTCGACTATGTTGGTTCGTCTACTTCATGGATTCGGTCTTCTTCCTAGTGGGATTTCAGGCAAGATGACCATTAACTTGGATACCAAAACTATCGTTGCTTGCTAGTTGTCTCGATGCTATCGCTATGTCGTGCTACCTACCACTTGTTTATCAAGCCTCCCAAAATCGCCATGATAAGCATCTAACCTTTTTCACCATCCCAGCAAACCGTTGTTTGGCTATGTTACCGCTCGCTCAGCCCCTCTTATAGCGTTCCAAGTTGCAGGTGTAGTTGCTGGTTATTCCATGTTGGGACATGGATATCATGGGATGCATCTAATTCCGAGCTTGATCGAGTTGTTCTGGAATGGAGGATTTTCCTCCATGGATCGTGAGAGTTTGTGATGGACTAAGTTGGGACACCCCTACATGGTTTAATCTTTTTGAGAGCCGTGCCTGTGGTTATGTGGCAGATGGGAATTTTTAATATCCGGTTGTAGAGAACTTGACACCAGATCCGAATTAAAATACACCAACTACATGGTTTAATCTTTTTGAGAGCCGTCTCTGTTTGAGTGAGTTTGAGAAGAGAACATAGTGGGGTTATGTTTGACTCGTACACTACTGCAGGATGCTGCTAATGCGACACTACGAAGAGACCCTTTGACAAAACTATGTGCGATGCATTAATCACAAACGATGATGTAAAAAAACCATCAAAAAAGATGCAAAACGTTTGCGATGGCGGAGCCATCAAACACGGTTCCTATTTTAGTTGTGTGTGCGATGCAGGGCAAACTGTTCAGTTCAATTAACTATTTGCGATGAGGAAGAAGAACAGCAACGGGCAGCCTAATGAAGGCGTGTTCGATATACGGCATATAGGTCACTCGGATTAACTGTTTATGATAAGGCGGAACAGCAGAAACGGGTAGCTAGATAAAGGTGTGTGCGATTGAGGGCACATGCTTTAGAAGGAGTAACTGTTTGCGATTAGGCAACACAACATAAATGATCAGCCAGATCAAAGTGTCTGCGATTGACGGCATACACTACACACCGATGAACTATTTACGATTAGCCACAACAAACAGAAATAGTTAAACAGATCAATGTGTGTGCGCTACACGAGCACCCATTCCAATTAAAAGAAGCGTGTGTGATGGTAATAACGAGTGCACACGGTTGTTGGAACAAGACATGTCTTGACATTCCCAATTGCGGTGCACCCTATGGTGGAAACGCCACGTATGCCGCCGAGAAAGTGTGCCCATGTTACGCCGTCTGGGAATAGTGGCACACTTAGAAATTATAGAACCGTCAATAAATTTTGAGCATTTGTCCCGTCACATTCCAAATTACTACCACGCTATATTTAATTGCAAACCTGTTCACACCGACCAAAACCTAAACGGTTTCCCACTTAGGAGCGTATTAGTACTTGCTTATAAATACTACTACTCCAAGATGACTGCACATTCCTCCTCAACTCCTCATCCACAAAAATAAACAAGTCATTCATCATCGTTCCCTTGCGTCTGCGATGGCCAGCGTGAGTTCTGGGTTGAGAGGTTACCACGAGGGAGAGGCGAGCATGGAAGCGGAAGCACGAGAGATGTCCCGCCTCACCGCGAAAGCAGCCGATATGTCCCGCCGCGCGGTCGTAGCAGCATAGAGGTCCCGCCGCACCGCCGAAGCAGCACGGAGGTCCCGCCGCACCGTCGATGCATCCGACTAGTTCGACCGCGTCGCAGAAGCAGCAGAGATGTCCTGCCACGCCGCGAATGTAGCAGAGATGTCCTCCCGTGCCGCGGCGGCCTGGGAAAATATCTCGCGGATAGGCGAGGACTCTTATAGGCGCATGAATGCGATCATCCATAGCTAGATGTATCAAATCCCCGGCTAGGAGAGGTTGCAGGACGACATGAAAGCCTCGTTTGAACAAGCTACCGGCATCATCCGGCAACTAAGTGAGAGCAATGCAAAGCTCCGGGCCGAGCGCGACCTGCTGAGGTGAAGATCGTCGGAAGTGCGGTGCAGCAGGAGGAGACCACTGCCTTGTTGAAGAGGACCGGCATCATTGTCAAGAAACTTATGGACAAGAATGACATGCTCCGCATCAAGCGCCAGAGGCTAGTGGAGGAATCCATGGATGCTCTCAAGCAACATCTTGAGGACACGAAATAGCTCATCGCCGCTCGCCGCGGAGACTAGTTCCCGCGGCCTGCAGCAATGCCTCAAAAAAGTAGAGATCAGCGAGCTAGATCGTTGTCTTCCTTCTTCTTTTGCCCTTGTGTATTTCGAGCGTTGACGCATCTGGCTTTTTTAATTATCTTCCTAAATATGTAAGACAATTATTATCCACTGTCATCGTCCTTATATTCATCAGTCTTTCTATAAGTCGCAGCCGATGCTAAATAGGTCCGTCCTATCTTACCTCAAGATCCGTGCAAAACTTTCTTTTCAGATTTTCTTTTTTTTTTTCTTAAATCTCAGTCGAGTGAGACATAGCCATGCCGTGAAACAGGGGTTCGGGCGCCATTAATGGAGACGTTGGGAGGGATGTGGGAGCGGATAGAGGTCATAGGGCTCTCCTCCCGATGAGCATGCGCAGGGGTCTGATCGCACGGCTCCCGTACTCAAATAGCTACCCCGCGCGGCACCTCCTAGACAATAAAAAGGGGGCGCGTGGCGGCACGTAATTGGTAAGTACAACGCCCACGGTTTCAATAATACTTGTGTTTCCGATTTGTAACATGACAGCACTTGTTCCAAATGACTTTGTTGATTGTTAATGTGTGGCCTTCGCAAATCGGACAGAGAAATTACCACAGCATGTTGGTGGCATGTCATGACACCATGCCAAGATTCATGATTTTCAGGCGAGTTTTGGATTTACGGGAATTTTAAAACCAAGTTTCTCGATGTTTCCGACTGAGCCAAGATGCCCAAATGTTTGAATTCCATTCCCACTTTATCCATGGGACCTAGAAGTTCGCCCAAGTACACATAAATGATTTTCCAACTAACTTCTGCGCATTGGAGCATGCGCTTGTACTTCAAATTTGAATTATGTGCATTAAATGCCTGGAAAGTCAATTAATGTATAAAAAGGCCAAACGAACCTGAAATAATTCCAAAATTTAGCACGAACCTCCTATTTAGACTAAGCTGCCTGTGTAAAAAAATCAAGGCGGGAGAAGGCAGTGTATGTCATTTCGCACATGGAGGTGACACGTTCCCTCTCGGAACCATGAGCCATCTTGAGAGAAGCTCCGATTTGCAAGAAGCTTATACCAAAGCTTGTCCCAATTCAGCCAAAAAAAATACCGCAGCATGTTGGTTCCATGTCGTGACACCATGCCAAGTTTTGTGATTTTCAGCGTGTTTTGGATTTACAGGAATTAAAAAACCACGTTCTCAATATTTCCAGCCGAGGCACGACGCCCAGATGTTTGAATTCCATTCCCATCTCTTGCATGGGACCTACAAATTTACCCAAGGACACACATGCAATTTTTCAACCAACTTTGGTGCACTAGAGCATGTGCATGTAGTTCAAATTTGAATTATGCACATTAAATGCCCAGAAATTCAATTAATATATAAAAAAGGCCAAACGAACCCGGAATAATTCCAAATTTTAACACGACACTCATATAGTTCTATGTTGCCTATGTAAAAAATCAAGGGGGGGAGGCAGCGTATATCGATTCGCACGCGAAGGTGACACATCCCCCTCGGGAACCACGAGTCTTCTCGAGAGAAGCTCCGGTTTGCAAGAAGCTTATACCAAAACTTGTCCAAATGCGGCCAATGTTTTTACCACAGCATGTTGGTGCCATGAAATGAAACCATGCCAAGTTTCATGATTTTTAGGCGATTTTTTAATTTCTAGGAATTTAGAAACCAAGTTTCTCAATGTTCCCGGCTGAGCCAGGACGACCAAATGTTTAAATTTCATTCCCATTTCTTTCATGGGACCTAGAAATTCACCCAAGGACACACATGTGATTTTTCAACCAACTTTTGTGCACTGGGGCATGTGCTTGTTGTTCAAATTTGAATTATGCAAAATAAATGAATAGAAATTCAATTAATGTATAGAAAAGAACAAACGAACCCGGAATAATTCCAAATTTTAACGCGACACTCATATAGTTCTATGTTGCCTATGTAAAAAATCAAGGGGGGGAGGCAGCGTATATCGATTCGCACGCGAAGGTGACACATCCCCCTCGGGAACCACGAGTCTTCTCGAGAGAAGCTCCGGTTTGCAAGAAGCTTATACCAAAACTTGTCCAAATGCGGCCAATTTTTTTTTACCACAGCATGTTGGTGTCATGAAATGAAACCATGCCAAGTTTCATGATTTTTAGGCGAGTTTTGAATTTCTGGGAAAGTAGAAACCTAGTTTCTCAATGTTCCCGGCTGAGCCAGGACGACCAGATGTTTAAATTTCATTCCCATTTCTTTCATGGGACCTAGAAATTCACCCAAGGACACACATGTGATTTTTCAACGAACTTTTGTGCACTGGGGCATGTGCTTGTAGTTCAAATTTGAATTATGCACAATAAATGACTAGAAATTCAATTAATGTATAGAAAAGTCCAAATGAACCAGGAATAATTCCAAATTTTAACACAACACTCATATAGTTCTATGTTGCCTCTGTAAAAAGTCAAGGGGGGGAGGCAGCGTATGTCATTTCACACACAACGGTGACACGTCTCCCCTCGGGAACCATGAGTCTTCTCGAGAGAAGCTCCGGTTTGCAAGAAGCTTATGCCAAAACTTTTCCAAATGCGGCCTATATTTTTACCACAACATGTTGGTGCCATGAAATGACACCATGTCAAGTTTCATGATTTTCAGGCAAGTTATGAATTTCCAGGAATTTAAAAACCAAGTTTCTCAATGTTCCCTGCCAAGCCACGACGCCCAGATGTTTGAATTGCATTCCCATTTCTTGCATGGGACCTAGAAATTCACCCAAGGACACACATGTGATTTTCCAACCAACTTTAGTGCACTGGAGCATGTGCTTGTAGTTCAAATTTGAATTATGCACATTAAATGACCAAAAATTAAATTAATGTATAAAAAAGTCCAAACGAACCCGTAATAATTCCAAATGTTAACATGGCACTCTTATAGTTCTATGTTGCCTCTGTAAAATATCATGGGGGGAGGCAGCGTATATCGTTTCACACACAAAGGTGACACATCCCCCCTCGGGAACCACGAGTATTCTCGGGAGAAGCTCCGGTTTGCAAGAAGCAAATACCAAAACTTGTCCAAATGCGACCATTTTCTACCCCAGCATGTTGATGCCATGAAATGACAGCATGCCAAGTTTCATGATTTTCATGCGAGTTCTGAATTTCCATGAATTTAAAAACCAAGTTTCTCAATGTTCTCGGCTGAGCCACGACGCCCAGATGTTTGAATTTCATTCCCATTTCTTGCATGGGACCTATAAATTCACCAAAAGACACACATGTGATTTTCAGCAAACTTTGGTGCATTGGAGCATGTGCTTGTAGTTGAAATTTGAATTATGCACGTTAATTGCCTAGAAACTCAATTAATGCATAAAAATGCCAAACAAACCCGGAATAATTCCAAATTTAAACACGTTACTCATGTAGTTGCATGTTCACTGTACATAAATATTGTAGCAATTCAAACACCATCCTTTCCCGCTATGACACCATTTTCTCTTTCAAAACATAATGAAAAAATCTGGTATACTACAAACAGTTTACTAGAAAGAATCGTGTGGGATGTGATATAAAATATCTTGGCGCACCGTCTTGTCGGGCTTACGCAGGAAGCTTCGTCGTCTACAGTCCACCACCCGCTCTTGAACCACACTTGCGCGCCAGTTTGTCGCGGCACCGAGCGAAATTTTTTGGCCACCGCGGAAATATCTATCTCCCCGCCCCCTCCCTCCCACCAAAATCCACATTTCCATTGTTCCTCCTTGCTTTCCAAGTTCAAACCATCACTTCTGCTTACTGGCAGCTCAGCCTCCTCGCCGGCGACCCTTCTTCTTATAGTGCCGCCTCCTCGCTGGCTACCCTTCTTCTTGCAGCGCCGCCTCCTCGCCGGCGACCCATCTTCTTGTTGCGCAGCCTCCTCGCCGCCGACCCTTCTTCTTACTGCGCGGCCTCATCCATATGGTCAGGCAATCCACACCCCACCCACATCCTCCTCCTCCTTTCCTGTCCCACATGCCCCGACCGATGGCGCGACACCTTCCGCCGAAATCACTGTCCCCGTCCTCCAATTAAGCGCCGCCCACAGCCATTCTGCACGTAGTATAACATGGAGCACAGTAGCATATGGCAGCGGAGAAGCAAATCGCGGCCGCACGTGCGCATGAGGTCGCTATGGCTGCAATGCATGCCGACCGCCAGATCTTGGAGGAGCACCTCGTCTTCGAGGCCACCATCGACACCGCCACGCGGTTGTCTACTTTAAAATATAGTTCATGTTGTTTTCTTGAGGCCAGCGCCAGTGCCTTCTAGTGATTTGTCCTTTGTAATGTTACTATGCAATCTGATGTTAAGTTAACAGTTTGGTCCTCTGAAATGTAATGTTTAGTTAACAGTTTGGTCCTATGAAATGTAATGTTTAGTTAACAGTTTGGTCCAACAATTGCTGCATTTCGTAGTACTATTCTCAAGCATTCTTTTTTTTTGTTAAGTGTCTTATCTTCTAGTACATGTTTCTATTCTGCAATGTCATGCTTAGTTAACTATTTTGGTTCATTTGGTCTGCTGTCCATTTAACTGCCTGGTTCAATTCTGCAATTTGTTTTTCATTTGCTGTGGGTACAATTTTGTATTGTTATGCATGTGAGAAATAAATCGAATTTGGCTGTACTCAATACATATTCTACTGAAAGTATGAAAACTCTGAGTTAACCTGATCAAGATCTTCCATATGTGTGTTGCAGGGAAACAATGGGAGACACTACGGTTTACCATCGAGGTTTGCTCATGCATGATCCTTTCGCTAATAGCTTATTATTGTGCAGTTGCAGGAATCATTCTAATATTTAGGTTTCTTACAATTTGGTCTTGTACATGTAGGTCACGCTGTCAGAGCCTTAGACCCACTGTTCAACCCATTTTGCATATGGGGAAATGAGATGTCCATGAATATCAGTCAAGTCAAGAAACTCAAAAAGATTGTTAGGATGAAGAAACTTGCGATGAATAACAGCAAGATCTTTGTTTGCACAATGAAGAAGACATTAGACTACCATAGGATGGTACTAACTCTTTTACCTTGTTTTCACCCCTTGCGTCATTTCAAAATTTATAACAGCGATTTATGCATATCTTTGTTTTCAGTACTTTTCAAAGCAGATCACCAATATTTACCTCTCAAACCACCTACATGGTCAAGAGGTGAGGAAGGTATTCATTCGACACCCACGGTACAATATTGAAGTCTTCCTAAAGAGGACGAAGGTTGGGCAGGCATTATCCATAGCCACTGGCCTAAAGTTGCAAGGACATTCAACATCACTGAAGCCTCAATATTGTCCTTCTGCCTCTGCAGTTCCCAGATGAGATTCATCTGCCTATTTACCGTGTATGATGCTACTTTCCAAAGGTTTTCGATGTTGCATGTGAAACTTGGTGCTGTCGTGTAATGGCGTAACTGAGTGCTGAAGCTATCTGATGTAATTCGATTGTAAAATCCTGGTTGCTTTTATACGGATATGAAATATCTGGTGCGTTTTATAAGAAATATCAATTTGATTACTAGATGGATTATCAATAATAGGCTAATTACCCTACTTATTGGGGTTTACTATTGCGGACGATTACTCAAACAGCACCGTGGGCGATGAACTCAAACAACCCACACGATTTCTAGAAAGTAGGCGTGCTCGATCAACTAACAATCACACACGGCTTCCGGCAGAGAACTGTTTGCGTTAGGCCAACTTGCACAAACGTTTCCACAAAAAAAATTGTGTGTGATATACATATGAACGGAAATGTTTATCTGGGATTCACCGTGTGGGATGTAAATACGAACGGAAACGATTTGGTTTCGATGCCTCGCCAGATTGCGCTCATTTTTCCCTAGCATGTGTGCTAGGAGGGCCTATCCCCGACGGTTTTTGGGTCTTGTGGGAAGGACCTCCCTATCGCCCACACTCAGTTGGCGACGGTTCCAAACACCGTCGCGGAAAGGGGTTAAACATTGTTTTTATAGCACGTCTCTGCACCAGTGGTAAGTAGTTCAGGATCACTTATTGATCATTACTAGTTGCGACTTATGCATAGTAACTCTTCTTACTCTTTTACTCGTAAGTTAGCCACCATACTATTCTTAGTGCTGCTGTAACCTCACCACTTATACATTCCATACCCATTAAGCTTTGCTAGTCTTGATACCCATGGTAATGGGATTGCTGAGTCCTCGTGGCTCACAGATTACTACAACAACAAGTGCAGGTACAGGTAATGCGATGATCTGACGTGAGAGCGATGCTTGCTCTATTTGGAGTTCTTCTTCTGCTTCTTCTTCTTCGATCAAGGGATAGGTTCCGGGTCAGGAGCCTTGGATTAGCAGGGTGGATGTCGTTCTTCTTTTTGTTTGATTTCATCCGTAGTCAGATCCTGCTCTTCTGTATGATGATTGCTATGTATTGATGTATTCATGTATTCATGTTGTAGCTTGTGGCGAGTGTAAGCCTTTATCTTGTATTATCATCTATTCAGTGCATGGTATGTTGTAATGGTATCCACCTTGCTATCCGCTCGAAATGCGGTTGTGCCCCAATCATGAATTCATCGCGTGATTGGGATAGAATCGCATCTTGCGTGCTACACAACACCCCGGCAAATCGCCTTGCCGGGGAGAAGATGCAGGTGCGGATGGTGGTGTCGCCGGCCTCAGGCTGGCGATGACGGTGCAGCTGGTGTTCAGCCAGAGTCGGAGCCGTCATCCTCCCCATCAGTGCCGCCGTCATCGCCATCACTGTCCTCCTCGTTGCTGTCGCTCAAGGAGGAGCTTTCGTCATCGGTTGAGCTTTCCATGCAGCACCCTAAGCGAGCACCCACGTCTGAACACCTTGACGGAGAGCAGGGTGGCGTCCATTAACTTGAAGTGAAGGACATGCCCCGTCGCCAAGCTATGGGCGCGAGCGAAGGTCTTCCAGCCACGCCGAAGAAGCATGACATGAGGTGCAGGGAACTCTACTTCCGCCCGCATGCCGTCATTGCAGCAGCCCCTCATGTGCAGCCTCAGCCCCGCCGGCTGTTCAACCTCCATCACTCTTATGAATGGAGATGGAAGCCGAAGATGACTACGCAGGGGCCCGTGCATCTTGACGATGAATTCCAGTGGCTGGTCCCCGACGTGGCTTTTGTTCGGGTCCAGGGTGACTGGGGGAGGAGTGATCAAGGTACCCCCCCTCCCTCCTCGCCCTCGGGTGCCACGGCGGCCACGTCCTCGTCCTCTACCGCCTCCTATTATGCTGGGCTCCGCCCCTGCATCCCCAGCGGGAGCAGGAAGGCGTTTTTGAGCGGAAACCCTCGTCGCCACGCTAGAGTACCACCATACCCTCTCTCCCTTACCATGGTGGAGAGAAGATGTCAGAAGGAAGGAGGAAGAGATGGGTGTGAGCGAGCACCTCGCCCACATCCCCTTTTTAAGCGAACGGGGCCGGGGGCTGGCTCCTCACCCAGGAGGCAACCGCCACTCTCCACCAATCCGCCTCCTCTGCACATAGAATCTAGACCAACCTCCTGCACCTATCCGTGGCGCCAGGCTTTCTGCCATGGCACACATTCCTGTGCCCTCCATGTCAGCCACCAACCCTACGCAATGCATGTGGCATACGTGGCGGAAATGGCAGCGGCGGAGGAACTAGTGGAATGGCAGTTACCGCCCCATGAACGTGGAACATGGGCGGCCACAGATCGTGGCATAAATCTCCCCCACGACGTCTTGCACGACACACGGAAAAACCGAAAACTGACTCAAGCACTGGTTAATGATGAAGCAAGAAAATATCAAGAAGAGAGCCACCGCAAGCGCCCCGCCTATGTACCTGATAGGGCCTACCCCAATGATGCTCGGCACGATGTTTGGGACAGGTGCAGGGCTCCTGCTGGTGCAAAAAACCTTCATGTATGTTGCCTAGACTCTACACAGGCGCAATGGCAAGGATACAACAGCACCAAGCTTCCAAGCCAGAGAGATAGCTCTTCATGGGATCAAAGAGTGGATCAAGAAGACCAAGACAAGCCAAGGGAACCAGATGTCACTAAGAAAAGACCTCCCTTACCGGGTAGGCGAGCCTGGTCAGGTTAAGGCCTCACCAAGGACAAGCCCCAAGATTTCCCCGGCAGGCTTGCTGGGGCCGCCAAGGGCAAATCTCCCCGCGAAGACTCCACCGCTCCACCACACAGTGACGCAAGTCACTTCTCAGTGTGGTGTCGAGCCCCCAGGGGATTAAGTGGCTGGCATTTGGCACGTGGCAGCCATTTGGAAGGGAGATTATGTCGGATTTAGGGCTCTGCAGATCCAAGAAGGTTCGAACTCGGGGCATTTATGAAGATCTTAACCTCTCAAGTCTAGAGCTTGTCACCTCGTAGCCTAGCCTAGCCGGATTCGTGAGGGTGGGAAGAAGGTGGACACGGTAGTTTACCTAGGTTCGGGCCACCTTGCGGTGTAAAACCCTACTCCTGCTTTGTGGTGGATTGGCCTCACAAGGGGCTGAGGATGAACTAGTACAGTGGATGAACAGCCTCGCGGGAGCTATGATGGTGAGGGTGGAAACGATCTGATCCCCCCTACGGTGGTGGCTAACCTATATTAACATTGACCTTGGTCCTCTCCACAAAACATAGGCGGGAAGGGCTTCCACAACGGCCCATTTGAAAGGGGACAAGTAGTACATCTAATCTTGACGAAAGGTGGCCTTCGGGTGCAAAGCTTCTGATCGTGATGCAGCGGTGGCCTCGGCGATGACCTCCGTCCTACCGAGCCTGTGGTCTTGTTCTTGTAGCACCGGAATGGAAACCTTTGGGAGATTCCTCAGGAACCCACATCTGTCCTTGCCTCCTTAGAACCAAAGAGGAAACTGCTTCCTCTGCGCCTACTGGCGCCCGGCTGGCCTTGGTCGTTGTAACTCACGTCATCATGGCCTCATGAGGCTGGGTACCTGCATAGAAATCTCCGCGCCTCGGGAGGCCGCTCCCCCGGGAGGTCTTGGTGTATCTACCTCGCGAGGGTATTGTCTTAAAGGTCTTGTAGACGGGCCATACCAGGCCGTCGAGGGAGCCATGTTGTAGGACACAGACAGCCAAGTCTGGGTACCCTGGTTCCCAAAAGGCTGACAGTAGCCCCCTGGCCCAAGGCGCGCTCGGGCTCGCTTCGAGGCGAAGCCAGGGCAAGGGTGAAGAGCCGCGGGCCCCAAACGCCCGCGGGCCAGGCTGACGCGTGGCGCTTGACGGGACGCGAACGCCTCCACTTCCCCATGCCGTCTCGGCAACTGCCCTGACTTGACAACTGCCTGGCGCATGCAGCAGCGCCATCATTTTCCGGAACGTGGAAGGGCGCCGGTTAACCTTCCATCGCCTATAAATGGTCAAGGGGGGGAATGGAGCCCCCTAGCTCATTCTCACCTTCTTGTTCTGCATCCTCGCAGCAACGTTCATGGCGCCGATCAGGAGGTTTTCTGGTGCCGAGAAAGGGAAGGCTCCGCAGGACGTGCCGGAGCCCCTTTGCGGAAGAGGGGCCACGGCCTCCATCGCCAAGGCGCTACGGCGCCCGCGGATGCTCCTTCTCCACGTTAGTGCACACCGCCAAGGGCCTCTGCTGGCCCAATCGTCCGTTCACCGGTCCCTTCCCACCATGGAGGCCATGGGCGTAATGGAGGACAGGGCTGCGGAGGGAAGCAGGCGGCGGTCGCCCGTCCACATCAACCACGGGCCCATGCCAATGGCACGGCCCGCGAGTTCGTGGTATGGGTGACAATTCCACCGCGCACCTGGATCCGGCTCCCGCATGCCTTGGCCGAAGACCTACCTCGGCGGGGACCCATGGAGTTGTGGCTTCAGCACGACGGCTACTATACCCAAGCCTAACAGGCGGAGGTTGAGGCCACCTTCTCTGGTGATGTCTATATGACCCGGGGATGGGGGACAGTCGCCCGCGCCTCCACCTCCGAAGGGAGGCATGCCCTTCATTACACGTACGATGGGGCGTTGATGCTCTTCTTCAAGGTCTTCGGGAGAGCGGCAAGCACCTGGAGTGCTGCTTCAGCGGCGGTGGCAGTGGTGGCGAAGCCTCCCGCGGTGAACTTGCCCTTGGCCACTGCTCCTCCAGTAGCAGGGGCACCTGCTCTGGGTCAAGCTCAAGCAACGACAATTACAACGAACCGCTGCACCGCCGTGCCCGAGACCTAGGAGGGAAATGACACCGTCTAGGCGACACGACGTCACGGGCGGTGCCTCCTGAGCCGTGGTCCTTGGGGACTTCTTCTTTTGTTTTATTTCCTGCATGACAATCGTGAAGGCCCTCGCGAGGGCGTGTAAGAATTGTGATGCTTGCGCCTTAATCTCAGTATTGTCTACTTTTGCTGTTTTTTTCATTTATCATTGGGGCACGAGCCCCCCTTTTCGCTCCTGCGGTAGTTTAGTGCTCTACACTGATACTACCTAGTCCCCCGGCAAGCTTCAGCTGCCGCTGGTATGCCAGGTCGCGATGCCGTGGTCAAGGCCAGCAGGTGAGCGGCCTGAGGTCCGGCAAGAGCCCCCAAGGTGCGATGCACAGGAGGTCCCCTTTAGCATGCAAGCAGCTCCCGAAGGACTAAGAGGGAGGTTTCCTTCCCCGAGCGAGGTCGCAGGAAACAAGATGCCAACGACGAGGTTCACGCTGGTGCGTGTGAGGCGACTTAGCCTAGCGAGCTTGCCCGCGGTGGTTTTCTTGTTGCGAGGGTGAACTTTTTTGGATTTTTGACCTTAGGCAAGATCCCTGCCCCGCGCTGGGGTATCCTTCCCCTGGCACTTGCCTCACGAGGTTTGCGACCCCCCTTCTCTCACTCATCATGATGCTCTACGTTCTCCGGACCCGACCCTCAAGTAGGGCTCAGCCACCGCCGGTATGCCAGGTCGCGATGCCGTGGTCAAGGCAGGGGGGTGAGGGCTCGAGAGCCGGTAGGAGCCCCTAAGGCATGATGCTCAAGGGCCCCCCTTTTAACGTGCAAGCAATTTGCGCGAGAAAGGAGTGGCTCGCCCCGCAGAGGCGCCTAGGAGGGGTTGGGGCCGACAATACGTCGTGAAGTGTTGGCAAAGCTTAGGTCCTGTCTCTGGAGGATCCCGCGCATCAGTTAGCCACGAAATGCATGGGGCGGCCGTGCTTGCCGATCTTCCCGTGATCATTCCGCGAGGAGACGCGGGCACTAAGGACCTGGTGAGGTGGCATGCACGGGGCCGCCCGCGAGCCTGAGTTCAGTCTCTTAGGTTTATCAGCGCTGCAGGGACGGACCCAAGCACATGCGCCATGGCAGTAGCCCCCCTAGCGGGACAAGCAAGGGGCGGATTAGCAACGTGTGGGGACCACAAGGGTAACTCTAGAGATGATATATCGTCAAGCACAATGTTAACAACCATAATAACTCAAGCAGGCATAACTGGTCCAGAATACATGAATTAAAATGACGCGGCTGCGAGGACGGGCCCTAGCAGCCTGAGGATGATGCAGACCGAGGGGCACCCTCAATTGAACAAACTAAAAAGTCACCTAGCACCATCATTGTAGAAGCATTGGGGTAGCTGAAGACGCACACTACGGAAGCTGCTCCTCACGAGCTGGGTGACTCCTGAGGCCCGTGGAGCTCACGAGGGTCCGGAACCTCCTCAGAGAAAACCGGCTAGCTCGTGGCCTCGTGAGCCGCCACAACACGCTGCGCGAAGTGCTGGTACGAGGCAGCCACGTTCAACAAGCCGAACAGCATACGGACGTAGTTGCAGCGGTAGCCCCCGCTTCGTCCAATGTGGGACGACCAGAAGAGGCCCTGCGAAGCGGCCCTACTGAGGCCCGGTATGTCGACGCGGGCGCACAACCTGCTGCCCACATCGGGGGCCACAACTGCACTGGGAGGCCATGCGGGGCGACGCTCGCCGCACATGGCCCTTGTCTCCTGAAGCTCCTGGATCACTTTGGTGATGAACTCTCGCGAACCTGGCGCCTCGCGCCGTGCGCCTTGCTCGCGGGGGAGCGCATAGAAACTCGCCTCCAAGTGGTGCCCGAGCGCCTCCCTTGTCACACCGGTCAGGTCGGAGGCTCTCCAGACGGGAGCCCCCAAGCGCGTCCCGAGGGAAGCACCGGGCGCGTGATGTCTAGTACGCAACTTTATTCTTGTAGACACGTGTTGGGCTTCCAAGCGCAGAGTTTTGTAGGACAGTAGCAATTTTCCCTCAAGTGGATGACATAAGGTTTATCAATCCGTGGGAGGCATAGGATGAAGATGGTCTCTCTCAAGCAACCCTGCAACCAAATAATAAAAAGTCTCTTGTGTCCCCAACACACTAAATACAATGGTAATTTGTATAGGTGCACTAGTTCAGCAAAGAGATGGTGATACAAGTGTAATATGGATAGTACATAATGATTTTCAAGAACAATTAAAAACAGAAAAGTAGCAACTGATAAAACGGATCACAAACGGTATTGCAATGCTTGAAAATGAGGCCTAGGGTCCGCAATTTCACTAGTGCAATCTCTCAACAATGCTAATATAGTTGGATCATATAACCACCCCTCAAAGTGCGATGAAGAATCAATCCAAAGTTCCTATCTAACGGAAAACATAAGGAGAAATTATTTGTAGGGTAAGAAACCACCTCGAAGCTATTCTTTCCGATCGATCTATCCAAGAGTTTGTAC
The DNA here is from genome assembly GCF_018294505.1 of Triticum aestivum. Taxonomy (NCBI): domain Eukaryota; kingdom Viridiplantae; phylum Streptophyta; class Magnoliopsida; order Poales; family Poaceae; genus Triticum; species Triticum aestivum. The sequence goes on along the minus strand of NC_057808.1, from coordinate 161,008,786 downwards.
TAAAATAACACCAAATAATTTCAGATTCATAATACTCAATCCAACACAAAGAACCTCAAAGAGTGCCGCAAGATTCTACCGGAGAACCAAAGACAAGGACGTGCATCAACCCCTATGCGTAGATTACCCCAATGTTACCTCAGGAATCCGCGAGTTGAGTGCCAAACCATATATCAAGTGAATCAATACGATACCCCATTGTCACCACGAGTATTCATATCCAAGACATATGTCAAGTGCTCTCAAATCCATAAAAGTATTCCATCCGATAAAACAAAATCTCAAATGGAAAACTCAATTCACAACAAGATGTAGAGGGGAAAACCCCATATGATCCGACTATATTAACAAAGCCTGTGGAACATCAAGATCGTGACATCTCAAGAACACGAGAGAGAGAGAGAGAGGTTAAACACATAGCTACTAGTACAAACCCTCAGCCCCGAGGGTGGACTACTCCCTCCTCATTGTGGTGGCCTCCGGGATGATGAAGATAGCCACCGGAGATGATTCCCCCCTCCGGCGGAGTGCCGGAATGGGGTCTAGATTGGTTTCTGCTGGCAACAGAGGGCCTGCGGTGGCGGAACTTCTGATCTAGGTTAACCCCGAGGGTTTTTGGAATATTTGGGAATTTATAGGGTAAAGAGGAGGTGTGGGAGGCCACTGAGGTGGCCAAAACCCACCTGGGCGCGCCCTGGTGGGTTGTGCCCCCCTCGGGGCACCCCTATGTGCTTCTCTGGCCCACTGGATGTCTTCTGGTCCATCAAAAATCCACAAAAAGTTTCAGGGTGTTTGGACTCCGTTTGATATTGATTTCCTGCGATGTAAAAAACAAGCAAAAAAAGCAACTGGCACTGGGCATTGGGCCAATAGGTTAGTCCCAAAAAAAGATATAAAGTTGCTATAATATGATTGTAAAACATCCAAGAATGATAATATAACACCATGAATACCTCATAAATTATAGATATGTTGGAGACGTATCAGTGCGCCTTCCTATGCAGAAGGAAGGGGCGCCCTAGCGGCGGGCGTAGGGCTTGAGGTGCCGTCAGCAAGCGCCCTATCCTCCCAACGACCCTTGAGGAGGAGCTGCTTCTTCTTCTTGGGGTGGCCTCAGGAATCAGGATGGCACCCTCGTCGTCCTGGTTGTCACCCGTTGCGGCCTGGTAGGCGCGCTGGAGGGAGCACACCGCATCCTCCTCATCGCAGGCGACCGTGATGATGCCGCCACTCCCCGACATCTTGAGGACATTGTAGCCATGGTGAGATGCAGCCATGAACTTGGCAAGGGCCGGATACCCAAGGATGGCGTTGTACGGGAGGCTGATGTGAGAGACGTCAAAGTCGATGAGCTCGGTGTGGTAGTTGCGATTCTCGAAGGTGACCGGGAGGCGAATCTGCCCCTGGGGGATGGTCGAGCCGTCGGTCACCCCTGAGAAAGGCTTGGTTGGCATAAGTTGGTCGTAAGGTACTTGGAGCGTCTCGAACGTCTCGACGAAGTGGAAATTGAGCCTCGCGCCACCGTTGATGAGGGTCTTGGTGACGAGGACGTTGCTGATGGTGGGCGTGCAGAGCATGGGAAGCGCGCCTCCGGTAGCCGAGCACTTGAGGTGGTCCTTGGAATCGAAGACGATGGTGTATTGTGACTCTGGGGTGCGCGCAAAGTTCTTTCCCTCCTACTGATCTACGCCCTAGCTTGCTAAGATCTCGCGGACGAACTCGACCCACTCGCAACACAGAAAGACACGAGATTTATATTGGTTCAGGCGACCGTTGTGGTGTAATACCCTACTCCAGTGTGTGGTGGTGGATTGCCTCTTGGGCTGATGAAGAATAGTACAAAGGGAAGAACAGCCTCCTGAGGTTGAGGTGTTCTTGTGATCGACTAACTTGTGTGTGCGAGATGCCTCTGAATGGGTTATCAGATGCCTTCCGCTGTGGTGGCTAGCTCTACTTATATAGGCCCTGGTCCTCTCCCCAAATATTGAGCGGGAAGGGAGCCAACAACGGCGGCCAATTTGAAAGGGGACAGCTAGTACAAGCTATCCTGACAAAAGTGGTCTTCGCCTACAAAAGGCTCTGGTGGTGATGCCATCTTGGGCTCCACGGTGACCTCCGTCCTGCTGGCCTGCTAGTCTCGGTCTCGTTGCACTGACATGGAAACCATTGCTTGACGCCTTGGTACTCCGCACCCGTGCCTACTTCCTTAGCACCAAAGAGGAAACAAGGACGCTGCGCGCGCTGGCGCCCGCCTGGTGCCCGCCTGGTGTCGATCGTCATGGCTCACGTCACGAGAGTCTCGCGAGGTTCGCCCTGCCTTGATATCTCCGCTCCTCGCGAGGCAGCCTGGTGAGGCCGCTCCTGAGGAGGTCTTGCGCCGTCCGCCTCGCGAGGCTTGGCCCCTCGCGAGGGTCTTGAATGCCTTGTTGATGAAGATGGGCCGTACAGGCCCGCTAGCATAGCCACGCCGCGGGCCGCAGGCAGGCAAGTCTGGGGACCCCCATTCCCAGAATGCCGACAGTAGCCCCCGGGCCCCAGGCATGCTCGGGCTTGGCTTCGAGGCTAAGCCAAAGGTCAAGTATGGAGCGCCACGGGCCCCAAAAGCCTGCGGCCTCGGTCGACGCATGGCGGTCGATTGGATGTGGGCGTCTCCACTTCCCCACACTGCCTCAGCAACTGCTCGATTTGACAAGTCCCTACGACATGCAAGGAAAATCATCATTATCTGTGATCGTGGGAGGCGCCGGTTGGCCTGCTTCTGCTATAAATGGGAGGGGGAGGAGCCCCCGTCGCCCATCTCTTCTCGGTTCACTCGCTTCTTCCTTCATGCTCCATCGCTAGCAGCAAGGCCCCTCGGGAGGGACCCGACTCCCCGGCGCCCAAGCGAGGACGTGGCCATCCCTGCAAGCATGTCGCGAACCCCACCGTGGCCCCCGGCTCTCGGGGTGGCGCCGCAGTGCGCGGCAGGAGTTGCTCTGGCCGCGGTAGTCCTGTCGATGAAAGGAGACGCGCTGTGGTTGCGCGGCCTCCCCGACCGCGGTTCGATGCGTCGGAGGTGCTGCTGGAGTTTGTTGTCTAGTCGGAGGATCCGGCGGGCAGCTGGCTCCAGCTCCCCCGCTTCTTTGCGACGAGCTGTCGGCCTCCAGCCTAGGCGGGCTCTGGCTGCAGGCAGACGGTTGCTGCAGCCGGGCTTCTTGGGTCGCAGTCGAGGTCTTCATCGCGGGCAACATAGCTCTGGCCCGCGGTTGGCAGACGTTCGCCCCTGCGCGCGGCCTGGGCAGGCGGTGCACCCTCCACTTCATGTTCGACGGCGACGCGACCCTCTACGTGAGGGTGTTCGGGGAAGACGGTCGCCGCGCCGGATGCTGCCCCGAGGTGAACGACGGCGACGAGGTGCTTGGCCTTGGCGATGAACGAGACGAGGCGGGGGGCGAGCCCGCCAGCCGCACCTCATCTGGCTATGGTGGCTCCTGCCTTGGCGACAGTTCCAGAAGCGGCGCCTTTGACCAGCCGTCGCGCCCGCTTCGAAGGCGGTAGCGGTTCGTCTCACTGCCGTGCATCGGGGAAGTGCGCGGAGGGGTCCGACTAGGCCCGGGACGTCGCTGAGACCCTTCCCCCGTCGGCCGCGACAAGGGCGACCGCCGCTTTTGTTATGTTTCCCTTTCCTTCCTGCATCAAAATGAAGCCAGCATGGGCCCGGAGGGGCGTGTATCGAACAATAATTTATTAACCATTATGCTACGCTTGTTGTTTCAGCGCCGTATGGCTATTTTGCGTAGATATAACTTAGCCTGATGCATTGGAGGCGCCCTCCTTCTCATGAGGCGTTTACTTCCTCGTGTCCATCTTGACTTTGTGGCCTGCGATTGCTCAGGAACTGAAAAAATTTCATTAGGGAGTTTGCCAGGAGATTCGTCGTTCACCCAAGCCTTGTCCCGGCGCTTGGTATCGCGGTACCCGTGGGGCACGGATTAGGAGAGATGCGCCAGCTTTTCGGGCTCGAACGAGGGTGGCTCACGAGAAGGCAGAGAGAAGAAAAACGCTCGTGAGGGCACCTGCCTAGCCCCCATCGCAAGGTAGGCGAGAGAGAGAACACGACCGAACCAGAGTTGGAAAATGCGGTAAGAAGCAAGAGAATCGAATCAGCAAAGAATACCAGAAGCAAACTTCGATTAAGGAAAAATGAGCCAACTACGGAAAGAAAATGAAAAGCCACGTCTGGCACCTAATCTAGTCTTCAAGTCTTCTCACCAGCGCGCAGCTAAGTGCTGCCACTAGGCGTGGGCGGGAGCCCCAGGGCCTGAGGCCGGTGCTCCTGAGACTCCGGGGCGTGAACAACCCCTCTCATTATTACGTGAGAGTGTCACGGATGGCGATTCTTCAAATGCACCGGGCCTTCTTCACAGGCTCTGGGCCTTTCTTCACAGGCTCTGGGCCTTGCTTCATGGGTAGAACTTCCGGAGGTGCTGGATGTTCCAGGCATTCTGGATGGGCATCCCGTGCTGCGTCTCGAGGCGCAAGGCGGATGGACCACAGCACGGACTGGAGCTCGTCGTGCCAGCCCCTGCCACAGGCCTCGAGCTTCTTCTTGAAGGTCCTGGTCTTGAGGCCCCTCAGGACTTCTGCGTTGGCGCGTTCGGCCTGGCCATTGCTCCTGTGGTGCGCCACCAAAGCGTAGCAAATCTGCGTTCCAAGGTTAGCACAGTAGGTTTTGAGGAGGTTACTGGTGAACTGCGAACCGTTATCGGTGATGATGCGGTTGGGGACTCCGAAACGGCTCATGATGCCCTTGATGAACTTCACCGCGGATCCGGCTGGGATGGTGCGAACAGCTTCCATTTCCGCCCACTTGGTGAACTTGTCAATGGCGCCGTACAGGTAGCGGTAGCCCCCTGGCCCCCGAGGGAAGGGGCCCAAGATATCCAGCCCCCAGACTGCGAACGGCCACGTGAGTGGTATGGTCTGGAGGCCCTGAGCTGGCTGATGTATCTGCTTGGCGTGGAACTGGCAAGCTTCGCGGGACTTCACCAACTCGGCCGCGTCGTTGAGCGCCGTGGGCCAGTAAAATCCACTGCGGAACACCTTTCCGACGAGAGTCCACGACGACGAGTGGTGTCCGCAGTCTCCTCCGTGTATGTCATCCAGCAACTCCTTTCCTTGGTCACTGGAAATGCAGCGCAGCGAAACATCGTTCGATCGCTTTCTGTACAACTCTCCGTCCTGGATACAGTATGTCGTGGCTTGCCCGGCCACGCGCTCTGCGTCCTCTTCCTTCTCCGGCAGCGTCCCTTTCCAGCATTCCTCCTGGGGATCAAGTGCCAAGAGCATCATGAGGTCGCGCCACAGGCTGGGGCTCCCGTGGCAGGCGGTTGTGGGAGCTCCTCCAGAGGCTGAACCATGCTTGAACGTTGGCGTCGCCTACGTCTTGAAGAGATGCTCCTCGAAGACGCCAGGCTCCTGGGGCTGCTGCTTGGATGCCCTCCTGGCGATGTCATCGGCTTCCTTGTTGGTGCCCCGGGGCACATGCTGCACCTCCAGTCCCATGAACTGTTTTTCCATCTTACGCACTTCTGCGAGGTAAGCCTCCATGTGTTCGTCCTTCGGCTCATACACTTTGTTGGAGAAGTTGATGAGGAGCTGCCAGTCACCCCTAACAACAAGGCGCTTCACCCCCAAAGCTGCTACGGCCTTTAGGCCAGCTATGAGGCCCTCGTATTCTGCAATGTTGTTGGAGACCTTCTCGCCCTGCTGAAAGCAGAGCTGCACGACGTAGTAGAGCTTGTCCTGAGTGGGCGAGATGAGTACTGCCCCAGCCCCCGCGCCCTGATGCGCGAAGGCACCGTCGAAATACATCACCCAGCCGTCCGGCGCCTCGCTTCCTAGCGAGGTGGACTGGTCTTCGCCTACTTCAAGTGCTGGGGCATCCGTCCATTCTGCCACGAAATCTGCAAGCGTGGCTCCCTTGATGACCCGGGTAGTGCTGAACTCCAACTGGAATGCTTGCAGCTTGATGTTCCATTCAGCGACCCTTCCAGCAGAGTTCGGGCTCTTGAGCACTCTCTCCAACGGGTAGGCTGAGACGACCTTGATGGGGTGGCCCTGGAAATAGTGCCGTAGCTTGCGCGAGGCCACCAAGAGTGCGAGCAGGAGCTTCGGAGGCATGGGATATCGTGCCCTTGCGTCCCGCAACACCGTGCTGACAAATGCACCGGGTGCTCGACAAGGGCTGGCGCGTTGGTGAGGCTTGTGTCTTGCGGGGGCCCGGACGTCTCTTGAGGTGGTGAAACTCCTGTTGCCTGGTTGCTTACAGGGGTCTCAGTGATGTCGTCCTGCCGAGCTTGGTCCTCTGTCGACGCTGCTGCAGCTCCCGCGGCGCCTTCCTAATCTTGCGTCTTTTCAGCTGTAGCTTGGCGCAGCGCGCCCTTGGCTTGATGCTCCTCCCGAACCGCCACCAGTGCTGCGCTGGCGAAGTACGGGGTAGCGGCCAGGTAGAGCACCAGGGGCTCAAGAGGCCGTGGCGCCACCATCACCGGCGGGCTAGTTAGGTATCTCTTGAGGTCTTGGAAGGCTTGGTTGGCCTCCGGAGTCCACTCAAACGGGCATTTCTTCTTCATCAGTTTTAAGAAGGGCAAGGCATGTTCTCCTAGTTTGGAGATGAAGCGTCCCAACGCAGTCACCCGACCGGCCAGCTTCTGCATTTCTCTGAGGGTCTGCGGTGGGCTCATGTCCTCGATGGCCTTTATCTTCTCTGGACACGAGGAAACCCAGCAGCTTGCCGGAAGGGACACCAAACACGCACTTTTCTGGGTTGAGACGCAAGTTCACTTGGCGCGGGCTCTCAAAGGTCTCTTCCAGGTCTTGAATCAAGGTCCTTGCCTCCCGAGACTTCACCACAATGTCGTCGACGTAGGCCTCTATGTTTCTCCCGAGCAGTCGCCCTAAGGCGATGTGCATCAGTCGCTGAAAGGTTGCGCCCGTGTTGCGCAATCCAAAGGGCATGGAAGTGTAGCAGTACACCCCACACGGGGTCAGGAAGGCTGTCTTCTCCACGTCTTCTACCGCCATCTTTAGCTGGTGATATCCTGAGAACGCGTCCAAGAAGCACAACAGGTCGCACTCGGCGGTGGAGTCGATGATCTGATCGATGCGTGGGAGCGGGAACGGATCTTGGGGGCAGGCTTTGTTAAGGTTGGTGAAGTCGACGCACATTCGTTCCTTCCCGCCTTTCTTCAGCACTACGACGGGGTTCGCCAGCCATTCGGGATACCGAACCTCGCGAATGGCACCCGCCGCTTCCAGCTTGCGGGTTTCTTGGATGATGAAGGCCTGCTTCTCAGTGGACTACCGTCTCGCCCGCTGCTTCACGGGGCGTACATTGGGGCATACCCTTAAATGATGCTGAATCACCTCTCTCGGGACTCCTACCAGCTGATTGGGCTCCCACGCAAATATATCCATGTTGGCGCACAAGAACTTCACCAATGCTTCCTCTTGCCCTGGGTCGAGGCTGGCACCTATGGTAAAGGTGGCTCCCGAGGGCCTGTCCCCGTTGACCGGCACCTGCTTGGTTTCCACCTTGTCTTGTGTGAACAACTACTTCTTCTTGGTCGGCATGGCTCCCTTGGGCTCGGAGGCACCCGCATCGGTGGGCTGCGTCGACGCGGCGGTTTTGAGGGCGAGCTTGAGTGCCGTCACGGCCTCCTTGGTGTCCCCCTTGATGGTGAGGACGCCTTTGCTCCCAGGCATCTTCATGAGGTTGTAGGTCGGATGAGTCGCCGCCATGAACTGGGCGAGAGCCGGGTACCCGAGGATGGTGTTGTACGGGAGGCCGATGTGGGCGATGTCGAAGTCGACCAGTTCGGTGCGGTAGTTGTCGCGCATGCCGATGGTGACGGGGAGGCGGATCTGTCCTAGAGAGTGGGCAGTGCCGCCACCAACTCCTGGGAAAGGCTTGCTGAGACTGAGCCGCTCGAGTGGCACATGAAGAAGGCTGAAAGCCTCTACGGAGAGCAAGTTGAGGCCTGCACCGCCGTCGATAAGGGTCTTGGTAACAGCCACATTGCAGATCGTGGGCGTGCAGAGCATTGGGAGCTTGCCCGAGCGGGCGGTAGAGTTGGGTGGTCTCTGGCGCAGCCCAATCCGGCGGAGCCCCCGGGCGCTTGGAAGCGGCACCAATCTGACGGAGGAATGGCTTGACATGGCGATCTGAAGGCGGTGCTTGAGAGCTGCCCAGCAGGGCTGCGACCGCGTGGGGCACCGGCACCACGTAGGGAGTAGTGAAGAGGTCGCGGGGTTCCCCCAGGACGCCACCGTGGATCCAGGGAGGTTGAGCAGCCAGGCGCGCGGCTCGCCGGCGAGGGCCATGGGAAGCCAGTTGGCCATGACCTTGTCGTCACCCCCGGCCTCGAGGACGGCCTCCTCGTATGCCAGCAGGAATGCCGACGGGTCCGCCGTGCCGTCGTAGCATGGTGGCATATCTGGCCTGAACTTGGGTGGCCATCGCACCTGCCGAGGAGCGGGGGCCAGGGCTCGGAGCCCCTTGGCCCCGTCGTCAGCACCGGCCGTTGGAGCCGGTGGCGGGGCGCCTGCCATGAGGGCGAAGCGTAGATCGACGGAGGAGAAGCGACAGCGCACCCCTACCTGGCGCGCCAAATGTCGGATGTGGGGTTCCAGCAAAACCCTTAAGGTTCAAACTCTGGGGTGCGCGCGAAGTTCTTTCCCCCCTACCGATCTACGCCCTAGCTCGCTAAGATCTCGCGGACGAACTCGACCCACTCGCAACACAGAAAGACACGAGATTTATACTGGTTCGGGCCACCGTTTTAGTGTAATACCCTACTCCAGTGTGTGGTGGTGGATTGCCTCTTGGGCTGATGAAGAACAGTACAAAGGGAAGAACAGCTTCCTGAGGTTGAGGTGTTCTTGTGCTCGACTAACTTGTGTGCGTGAGATGCCTCTGAATGGGTTATCAGATGCCTTCTACTGTGGCGGCTAGCTCTACTTATATAGGCCCTGGTCCTCTCCCCAAATATTGAGCGGGAAGGGAGCCAACAACGGCGGCCAATTTGAAAGGGGACATCTAGTACAAGCTATCCTGACAAAAGTGGTCTTCGCCTGCAAAAGGCTCTGGTGGTGATGCCGTCTTGGGCTCCACGGTGACCTCCGTCCTGCTGGCCTGCTAGTCTCGGTCTCGTTGCGTTGACATGGAAACCTTTGCTTGACGCCTCGGTACTCCACGCCCGCGCGTGCTTCCTTAGCACCAAAGAGGAAACAAGGACGCTCGGCCAGATGGCGCCCGCCTGGTGTCGATCGTCATGGCTCACGTCACTAGAGCCTCGCGAGGTTCGCCCCGCCTTGATATCTCCACTCCTCGCGAGGTAGCCTGGTGAGGCCGCACCTGAGGAAGTCTTGCGCCGTCTGCCTCGCGAGGCTTGGCCCCTCGCGAGGGTCTTGAATGCCTTGTTGATAAAGATGGGCCGTACAGGCCCGCTAGCATAGCCACGCTGCGGGCCGCAGGCAGGCAAGTCTGGGGACCCCCATTCCCAGAACGCTGACAGCGCCAGGGCGCGTCGCGAGGCTCATCGCGCCAATGGTCCTCGCGAGGCTGGTCGCGCCAGTCCTGACAAGGGCTGCGGTTGTCCTAGCGGCCTCTGCCGCGGCCTCCTCCACGGTCGTAGCCACGGTGACCACGCTCGGGGCGTCGACAAAGGCTCCCATCACAAAGGGCCATGAGCTCCTAGCAGTCTTTGGTGTTGTGACTGTGCACATTGTGGAAGATACAGAATGGGCGGTTGCCCCTGGGAGGTTCGTCATGGTCATAGCCTCGGTTCATCTCAGGTTCATCCGCAAGCAAGGAAGGGCCCTTGCTCTTCGCCTCCTTAGCCTTGGCCTTCTTATCCTCATGGCCGGCTTCAGGAAGCTCCAGGTGGGAGAGGCAGCCTTCCTCGGCTCTCGCACACTTATTCGCCAGGTTGAACATCTCCAGGGCAGAGCACAGGTCCTCGTGGATGGTGAGCTCCTCCTTCATCTTGGTATCACGGACGCCATCAGTGAACGCTGAGATGATGGCTTCGGCCGAGGCCTTCGGGATCTTGAGGCGAACGTTCGTGAAGCGATGTATGTAGTTGTGCAAGGTCTCGCTTGGCTGCTACTTTACCGCAGGAGCGCGGTCACTCGTGCCTTGGAAGTTGGCGACAAAACGCTCGCAAAGCTTTTCCCACGAGGAGATCGATCCTGTCCGGGAGGTGCAGGAGCCAGGAGCGTGCACCATCCTTGAGAGCCATGGGGAACCAGTTTGCCATGACCATCTCATCTCCGTTCGCCGCCTCGATGCTCAATGAGTAGAGCTGGAGGAACTCCGCGGGGTCAGGGGTGCCATCATAGGCAGGTCAGGCTTGAACTTGTCATGCTAGACGATGCGGCGCAACTCTGGGGTGAAGGCATGGCATCCTGCCACACACACAGGTGCCGACCACATGGGTGGACCTTGGTCTTGATGCCCGCGCGCCGCGACCTCCGGCAGCGCACTGTCCTGGTGCTGGGAGCGCGCGCGCATCAGCTTGCGGCCACTGGACCACCTAGCAGCTTGCCTCATCACGTGCCGGAGCTCCGCGCGGCGGGTCACGGTGGGGCGCATCACGCCTGGGCTTGGGGTCGCCGCCACGCAGAGGAGGAGGGAGCCCGCCGTGAGCCACATCATCCGCCTGGGACGGCGGGGGAAGGAGCGAGCGGGACGGTGCAGGGGCCTCGCCGGCGGCGCTGACGGGCTCGGCGATGCGGCGAAGCCAGTCATTGGCGGGGAGATAATGCAGGAGCTTGCGCGCCATGAGCAGCGCAGCCTGCACATTCGCTGGCCCGTGGTGAGCATGGGAGGACGATGCTCTGGCTGGAGTGGGCGATGGACTGGCGGTGCGGCTACCGCGCCGCATAGAAGGGCAACGAGTCTTGCTTCTCATGGACGGAAGGGTCGGTGGCAGTGTTGGCTGTAGGGGAAGCAGTGTGGCGCCGGGCACCGTGGCCCACGGGCATCGTCGTGCGAGCGGCTCGGCGCTTGATACAGACCCGACGGGTGTCGGCCGTGGGAGCGACAGAGCGGGATGAAGTGGGACTCGACGGAAGACTTTGACACGCCCCCTACCTGGCGTGCCAAATGTTGGATTTAGGGCTCCACAGACCCAAGAAGGTTCAATCTCAGGGGCGTGTACGAAGATCTTAACTTCTCAAGTCTAGAGCTCGTCGCCCGTAGCCTAGCCTAGTGGGATTCGTGAGGGTGAGGAGGAAGGTGAACATGGCAGTTTACCCAGGTTCGGGCCACCTTGCGGTGTAAAACCCTACTCCTTCTTTGTGGTGGATTGGCCTCATCAGGGGCTGAGGGTGAATTAGTACAGTGGAGGAACAGCCTCGCGAGGGCTATGATGTCGAGGGTGGAAAGGATCCGATCCCCTCTATGGTGGTGGCTAACCTATATTTATAGTGGCCTTGGTCCTCTCCCATAAACTTAGGCGCCACAACCTCGGATTCGCGCGGGCGCTTCCCTCTACCTGGTGCGCAAGAGATGTCGTGGTGGAACACGATCACCTATGGGGCCATCAGCCCCGTTGTGGTTCAGCAGGGGGAGATCACGTAGCACAAAGAGGAGAAGCCATGGAATAGCATGACAGTGGTGACACCGGTAGTTTTTACCCAGGTCTGGGCCGCTGAGAAGCGTAAAACTCTACTCCTGCTTTGGCGGATGGAAGGGAGGACCGTGGTGGACATGTAATGCTCAAGACCGGCAAGGTCGCCTCGGGGAGATCAGCTGCGCGCAATGAGTGTACATGGGTCTGAATCCTTTTAAGGTTGCCATGACCCTCCTTTTATAGGCTAAGGGGTTACCACAGGGGCAAAACTGTCATTATCTACTGATTAGATAGCCAACAGTGCTATCATACCTAACTCTGGCAGTTAGGGCAAAGTGCATTTAATGCACTGCTAGGTGTCATGCTGAGGATGCAACCCTGCAGGCCTGTCGCACCGCTTAATCATCTTCTTCCTATCTGCATGACACGCCTATGGACGGGTGTCATATAGGGGGGATCTCCCTTCCAAATGGCTTCCATGTGCCAAATGACAGCCACTTAATCACTTGGGGGCTCGACACCAGACTGACAAGTGACTTGCATCACTGTGTGGTGGAGCGGTGGAGTCTTGGCGGGGAGATTTTCCTTTGGCAGCCCCGGCAAGCCTGTCGGAGATGTCTTGGGACTTTTCCATGGTGAGGCCTCTACCTGACCAGGCTCGCCTACCCGGGAGGTCTTTTCTTAGTGACATCTTGTTCCCTTGGCTTGTCTTGGTCTTCTTGATCCGCTCTTTGATCCCTCAAAGCGCTATCTCTCTGGCTTGGAAGCTTGGCACTGTTGTACCTCGCTATTGCGCCTGTGTACAGTCTGGGCAACATACGTGAAGGTTTGTTGCACTGACAGGAGCCCCCGGGCCAGGCCCGAACGTGCTGCTGAGCACCGTTGGGGTAGGCCCTATCAGGTACATAGGCATTGCACTTGTGGTGGCTCTCTTCTTGATATTTTCCTTGCTTCTTCATTAACCTGTGCTTGAGTCCGTTTCCGGTTTTTCTGTGCGTTGCGTGACGCCAAACACGGTGGGGCCACTTCTGTAGTGGCCCGTGAATGACTTTAATTCACGGGGAGGTAACCACCATTTCACTTATCCCACTACGCCTGTCCTTTCCGCCAAGTATGTCACATGCATCGCGTGGGGTAGGTAATTGATGCGTATGGTGTAAGGAGGAGCGCTATGGCAGAAACCCCCATCATCCCGAATTGGAGCAAGGGGGCGGTCGACGAGCCCAGCCGCACACTATGGCATAGACGGCTCGGTTTTGAAGGAGCCCCCAGGGGGTGTGGAGAATCGGCCCCCGGCCCTAGCTCGGCTATAAAAGCGATCACAAGGGGAAACAGGGGCATTCATCTGAGCACCTTCTCCTTCTTCTTCTTTGCTTTGCCCTTTATCATGTCGAGAGAGGGAGACCGGGGCCTGGCCTCGGGCCCTAGCTCGGGAGTGACGATTCTGACGGCTCGTCATGGCACCTGGGGAGTGAGTCTGGTCCGGGACCGCGGGAGACACGATGGTCGTGGTTGGGGTGGTCGTAGTTTGCGGCAGCGCACCCATGGACGCCGCAGCGACTCTGGTATGGGTGGCGGTGCGCTTCTCCTTAACGGCAGAGTGTTCACGCCATCCATGCAAGCCAGCTGTCCAGGGCAGGGGCGCCACCCCTGCCGCAAGTGGTGGCGGTGCGGTAACCCGTCGATGGAGTCTTCAGGGCTTCTGGTGCCCGCCTGTGACGCTGAGGTTAGGGATGATGTTGAAGATGGCAGCGCCCTCCTGTCCGCCAAGGTGGGAGGCGGAGTCCCCAGTGCCCCTCGGGCACCGCCACCACCATCAGCTGCCTCTCCTGGGGAAGCGACGAGCCTGGGGCCCGGCGTCCTCCCAGGGCGACAGTGACGATGAAGAAACTGGCAAAGATAAGGAAGGCGGGTGGCAGGCTGTCACGTCGGAGTATGATGGCACCGACGCCTTCGTCTCTTGTTGCCTGCCTGCTGCTCCATCTTCCGGCTCTTGCCCTCCCCCCCCACCTGCACCATCATCACCAGCCTCTTCTGGACGGTTGACGGGGGGAATGCTCTCTTGGTGCCTTCTGCCGCGTGCACCCCGCCTAGGTGCTTCTTTCGCCCTTCTGGTACTCGAGATGAACCCTGGGAGAAGGAGGGCAATAAAGGCATTACGAGTCATCTGCCCTTTTTATATTTCAAATGATGTAGGCACTTCCCAAATTTTAGTCTTAAATATGAAATCTCTTTTATCCATGTTTGTGCTCTGTAAGGTTTGTACTTGTTTACCCGCATATTAATGAAAAAAGACAAGCTTTGTCGGGTACTTGTGCATGTATCTTATCCATGCAGAGGAGGAAAGCCTCTATAATTTTAAGTAAACAAGTTTCCCCAGCAAGCTATCTTGTCGGTGCCTTCCGTTGCTGCTGCGGGGCTTGGCCTGCCGGGTTTAAAACAATAGACGGGAACTGGCCCCTTGTCGATCCTTCTCTGTCAAATGCCACTACAGCCATCTTGACTGAAACAATTCGGATCAAAGGATAGGAGCACAAATGTTTTGAAGCTGACAAGGTTTCTCTACGCACAAGTTTCCTTCTTACAGAGACATGTTATGGATAAAAGGGAACTTATCTGTTTGGTCTGTCGAAGATCGATATGCAAGCTTGTTTCCATCTCTCCATCCCGGGATCAAGTCCGCGGCAAGAACCTTGTAGTTAGTGTAGAGGAAAACATAGCAGCATATGACCTCATCGAAATGACCATGGCAAGTTTATGCTAAGCTAATCATATATGCAGGTTTTATGGCGCCAGCGCTTCGTTTTATTATTTGTGCTCATGGTCTGCGCCTGGATTTGTACAAAGGGTTACATGCGCACCGGCAAGGCTTGTACAAAAGGGTGGCTGTTGGGGCAGGGCCTGGCAGCCGCACCTTACGGGTAGAACCTGCGAAGATCCTCAATGTTCCATGACTTTTGCATTTTTATGGCATCTTCGGTCTCCAGACGGATTGCGCCAGGTCTGGTGACTCGTACTACCCGGTAAGGGCCTTCTCACTTCAGCGTCAACTTGTTGGAACCCATGGCGGACTGAACACGCCTAAGGACAAGGTCACCTTCCTCAAGGCTCTAGGCATGAACCCTGCGACTTTGATAGCGGCGCAAGGCTTGCTAATAGCATGCAGCACACACAGCAACCCGGAGACGGTTCTCCTCAAGGAGCACGACAACGTCATGCCGGTGCTGCTCTTGGTCTACTTCGTCATAGGAAAATACTCGAGGTAACCCATATATGAGTTCCGTGGGGAGTACTGCTTCTGCCCCATAGACTAGGGAGAAGGGAGGCTGGCCGGTAGCTTGATTTGGTCTCGTACGAAGGGACCATAGAACCGCCGGCAGCTCATCGATCCAGCGTCTGTCGCACTTTTGTAGCTTATCAAAAGTCATTGTCTTGTGCCCACACAGCACTTCACCATTCATCCTCTCAGCATGTCCATGGCTCCTGGATGAGTGACAGAGGTGAATGAAACCTTGCTTCCAGGGGTGGAGTGATAGTGAATGTACCATCAGCGCCAACCAGCCCTGCTGGGACCCTCTTCACAGCAGGAAAAGCAACCTTGGATTTCTTGCTAGTGGAACTCTCTGGCAAATCATCGACGGGCGCGGCACACTCCGGATAGGCACGCTTCCCAGATTCTTTGCCGGTATCCCTGCTAGCTTTCTTTCCTTTCTTGTTTTCCTTGACGGGAGCTGCAGCTTCTGCAGCCTCAGCAGCGACTGCATCCCGATACATCTTATACACACCTATGATTGTGTCTTTCTAGTCCGACGGGATGGAGATGACGCCCATTGGTCCTGGCATCTTCAGACTATTATACTCATAGTGGGATGCCGCCATGAATTTTTCCAGAGTTGGACGGCCAAGAATCCCATTGTACGGCAAAGGAAGCTCGACCACGTCGAACACAATCTTCTCGGTCTGGTAGTTCAATTCTCCTCCAAACGTCACCGGCAGTGTGATATTTCCCTTAGGACGGCTCCTGCCGGGGTTGATTCCTTGAAACGTGCCAGTGACCTTGAGCTCTTCATCTAATATTTGCAACTTGCTGATTACCTTGGGGGAAATCAGATTCAACCCTGCCCCACCGTCAACCAACATCTTTGTGACCTTGAGGTTGTGGATTATTGGTGAAACCAACAAGGGCAAGCACCCTACAGTGGTGGTGCCGTCAGGATGATCCTCTTCGCCAATGATGATGGGTGTGCGGGACCATTTGACTGGTTTCCTGGAATCTGTCGCTGGCTCTACGGCATTGACCTCACGTGCCCACTATTTAAGTTGGCGGTGAGAGGAGTGTAAAGATGCGCCTCCGTCAATGCACATGGCCTCAGTGGCTTTCTGGAACTCTTGCTTGCTGGTTTCCTCTTCATCCCCTTCATCACTTTCGTCATCACCTTCCTTCTTCTCACGACCTCTAGAAGGTTTCTCTTGATGCTGAGAAGTCTTGCCGAGGCGGCCTCCTCTGCCACCTCGGACTTTCCCGCCAACACCTTCTTGGTCTCTTTCCTTGTCACGCTTCTCGTACTCAGCTTTCTGCTTCATGACAGGTTGGTCAACTTGGTGACACTCTTTGGATAAGCAAATGCAGGCAACCAAAACACACAGAAAGAAGATAACCATAGGAAAATCAATGGGTAAAACACAAGAGGGATAGCATGCACTTAAACTTAATTAGACACCAGTTCGATAGGAGCAATAGCAAAAATAATATGGGGCCTAAACACGAGACATGCATTATGTATTGTTACACGGCGCCATGGCGACAAGAATGATTCAAGGTTGTGCTTGGCGGCCTTCTGGGACCCTGGGGATGGAGAGAACCTTGTTGGCAAAGGGACCAACCTTCTCCTCAGCAGCAGAAACATCAACACCTGTCGGCAGCCTCCTGAAGCCATCGGCAAGGTTGAGGTCTGGATGGCGATAGGTGAGGTTGCTCAAGAACATGAAGAGGGCATCACGGGCAAGTTTTCAGGACTCGTTTGCATAACAAGCAGCTCTTTCATCCTCGTATGTCTTCAGCCCTTCAAGCCTTTGAAGAAGAGCGCTAGCTTGACTCTTGGAACCTCATGCCTAATGACTGAGAAGGCCTAGCTCTTCATATCCATTGTGGCGATCTGAGCAGAGAGGCACTCAGCAATATCAACAAGACTCTTGATCCAGAGGTCACGCTACTCAACTTGCTTCGCGAGTTTGTCCTCTGCATCCTTTCGGAGGATTCTCGCGTTGTCCAAATCCTTCATCAGCTGCTTCTCAGGAGCTCCAGCAGACTCGATTCCGATCTCCAAGGTGCCAAGTCTTGCCTTCATGTCGGTAATAGTGCCATTGGCAGTGTCGAGCTCCTGGCTCTTGGAGGAAAGCTGCGATTGCACCTCCTTCAGAAGAATCTCCGGCTTCTCCGCTTCCTCCTTGAGAGCCAAAATTTCCTTGGTGCTCCCGGCAAGGTCCTTTGTCAGTTTGGCCACATGTTGATCGAGATCAGTCTTGGCAGTGGATGTAATGGCAAGATCATCAGTAGGCTTCTTCAGCTGGGCAGCAGAGTCGAGGGTGAGCATGTCAAGGGCCGCCTTGTGCTTATCCTTCAGATCCTTGGTGCGCTACTGGACAAGGGCCTCCAGTTCTCCATCCTTGTTGTGGATGGTGGCCTCAAGCACTATAAAAAAGACACATCCGTGACATTTTGGGCCGAAAGAAAAAATTCTGTCATATTTATGACACTTCTATGATGATAATTGTGACAAAACCCGGTATCATCATAGATGTGGTGGGCTCCTACTTCTATGACAAAAAATCATGATAGAAAATGGGCTTTTCGTCCTGGGCGGGCTGGAGACGCAGCTGCATGACATTCTTTGGGCCGTCCATGACGGAAAAAACCGTGGTAGAAGCGAGGGCGAGGAAAATATCGGGGGAGTTCCCGGTTACGGTGGGTGGTCGGGGGCCGAGCGATGCGCGTTTGTCTCGTAAGTACGCGCGTGTGTGAGAGGCGTTGCACTCTAACTGAACCCGAGCGAGGTGTTGGGCTCTAACTTGATAAGGACATGACTACCTTGGATACGACCAAAAATATTGCATACAGGCATATTTTTGGGTGATTTTCTAGTGCAAACTATTCAATAATCTATTTATGTTATCCAGAACAAAAATACTTCACACATTTTTGTGTTTTATCTAATTGTAGGTGTATGGGACATTTGTACAATCCACATATGAAGATAAGGGAAAAGGAGAAGTTTAGGTTCTGTTCAAAAGTCCTCTCCCGTCACTTTTGGGCCAACAGAAGATAGAGTCCAAGCCTCTCACGTTCTGGATTCAGATTCGGACTGCGTAAACATACCTGACTCAAAATGCCAACAACTTTTTCATACGGACTCCGAATTGGGTGATTCTTCTTTTGTTGGAAAGTAGATTTCGTGCTCTTTCCAACCTAATTGGATTTACCTTCAAATTCGCCCGGAGCATTGAGATATCGACGAAACAATCTGACGCTGCAACAGAATCCGAGTCAAACAACAAGTCCAAAGGTGTTGCATCAGCTCCACTTGGGCCCATGAGCCTTGTACGACCTAGGGTTAGTTTTAGGCTGCCTTGGGACGTCCTTCCACCTCCTTGGCCGCCACCCCTTACTCCTATTTAAGTATATCCATCTAGTAGCTTTTTCCTTGGGATTTGTTTAGTTAAAAGTTAGCCAACGCAACTTTGTGTACTTTGTTTGTGTCGAACGACCAGACCAAGACCACTTTCGGATCCCCACCATTATCAATACTTCATCCATATTTGCAATATTCAGATTGGTTTATCATATCTTGCATGTTCTTCGATTGCTTGCAGGAATAGACCTTCATGGTCAGGCTGATCGTGCTTCCAGCATCGTCAGTAACCTCGGGAGATTGGTTTAGCGATTGCTAAGGCGTAACATCGTGCACGTTTGTAGTCGGATCGTCAAAGTCGTCTCCACCAAATCGATAGTTATCATCTCATCGAAAGATCGGGACCCTCGCCTCTATCATAACTGAACCCGAGCGAGGCGTTGGGCTCTAACTGAACCCGACCAATTGCACTGCAGGCTACGCGTTACTGAACCCGAGTGATCGATCGATCCCTTGCTGTTAACTGAACCCGAGTGATTCCTTCACTACTACTGCTAACTAAAGCCGATCAATGCTGCCTCTGGATGAACAGTGAGCATTGTTGGGGGGTTTGGATGAACAGTTCCCGGTGGGGGGTTGGATGAACAAGAACCCTTGGTAGTAGAGGCTGTTGCCGCTGGATGAATAGTACCACAATCAATCGAGCCGGTGGATGAACAGGACCCCATGGAGGCTAGATGAATAGGACCCTGTGGAGGGCTGGTTGAACAGTAGCCGGTGGAGGGCTGGATGACTAGTAGCCCGTGGAGGGGTGGTTGAACAGGACCCCGTGGAGAGGGCTGGTTGCACAGTAGCCAGTGGAGGAGCGCGCGGTGGAGGCTGGATGAACAGGAGCCCGTGGATGAACAGTCACATGTGGAGGCTGGAGGAGGTCGACGGTGCATGAAGAGTAGCCCGTGGAGGCAGTCGACGGTGGAGATGAACAGTATCCCATGGAGTCCCATTTCGCGGTACGCCACACCCCTCCCGATGAACAGGACCCACATTTTGACCGTAGCGCTCCAACACAAGTCCATTTCCTCCGTTTTGCGGTACACCACACCCCTCCCAATCAACAGGACCCTCTTTCGACCGTAGGATGTATGTTTCCTCCTTTTTTGGTAAGCCAGACCCCTCCCGATGAACAGGATCCCGTTTCGACCGTGGCGGGTCGAACACAAGGCCGTTTCCTCCGTTCGGCGGTACGCCAGGCCTCGTTTCCAACGGCTGTTCCTCCCAAGTCGGTTGGCTCCCGATGAATAGCACGTGTTCCGTTACCTCTTGATGAACACGACGCATTCCGTTGCCTCCCCATGAACACGACAGCGACGCACTTTCTCCATTCCGACCCAGCCATGTACACGAGCCCTGGCCATATGTATGCGCGAGTAGGCGTTCGAGACCCCGCCCGTATGTACGTACGTGGCCGTATTTACTTTCTTGCACCCTGGCCGCTGTACGTACGTGTACATGCTACGTGCGCGGCTCTACTACGACATGTGCGTGCCTCTACTACGACACATGCGTGCCTCTACTACGACACGTGCACGCCTCTACATCGACCAGTATGTACGTACACGTTCGCGACCAGAATGACAACGCTACGTACACTTCGACCAGGTGGCTCCCAGCAGTCAGGGGGGAACGTTTTTTTGCGAAATATGATGGCCCGTCCGGTGGATCCCTGCTGTTAGGTGGAGGAATCATTATTTTGCGTGTAATAAGGAGGCACTTCCTTACTGCGGCCGTAGACCCAGCTGTCAGCCTCTCCACCTACAGTACTCTTCCGATGGAAGTCGTTCGTTGACCACATTGACCACGCCGCGCCGAGAGCACCAAGGCAGTGGACGACGGCGAGGCCTAGGAAGGGGACGACACGGAGCCAGGGAAGACGCAGCAGTGGATGCCCACGCGGAGGGGAGTACATGGGTTGACTGCTTGGGGTGCGATGTGAGGCTGCCGTCGCCGGAGAATAACAGGAGGAGTGTGTGAGTATAGAGGGATGGCATGGCGAGCAGTGGCAGCACAGCCGGACACGGGAGGCAGGAGCAGGCGGCACAGTCGACGCTTGTTTGGGCGGCTGGAGCAAGAAGACTAGAGGTTGAAGAAGCACTACGGCCGTTGGATGGACATCGTACGATCACTCGAGCTAGAATCGTTCATATTGACTAAGTTAACAAATCCCTCCATCCCCGTCATCTTAGTAGGCCCACAAGTCAGCCTCCCACTATGGTGGATCCCAGCTAGCAGGGGGAGTATTCGTTTTTTGTGTACTAACGAGGCACTTCCTTGCGTGCGATATAGCTGGTGGGTCCGACCTATTAGTAGGGGAATGTTTTTTCGCGAAATACAGAGGCCCTTCCGGTGGGTCCCAGCTATCAGGTGGAGGAATAATTATTTTGCGGGTAATAAGGAGGTATTTCCTTGCGTGCGGGCGTGGACCCAGCTGTCAGCCTCTCCACGTACAGTCCACTTCCGATGCATGTCGTTCGTTGACCACGTTAACCACGCCGCGCCGAGAGCACAAGGGTGGTGGAAGACGGCGAGGCCTAGGAGGGAATGACACGGAGCTAGGGAAAACTCGGCAGTTGTTTCCCACGTGGAGGGGAGTGCGAGGGTTTACTGGTTCGTCTGCCGTCGCTGGAGAATAAAAACAGTTGTGGGTGAGTAGAGGGATGGCTTGGCCAGCAATGGGAGAACGATGGGGCGGTGAGGCCTACGCGGCAGCATAGCCGGCCGCGGGAGGAGGGAGCAGGCAGTCCCGCTGACGCTTGTTTGAGCGGCTGGAGCAGGAAGAGCAGAGATTGAAGAAGCACGACGGCGATTGGATGGACATCCAACAGTCACTGCTCTCGTGTGTTGACTAAGTTGACACGGTCTTGCGTGTGCGTCAACCTTATTTTTTAGGAAAGCATACACATCAACCTGTAGTAGGCGCACAAGTCAGCCTAAAATCTGTGGAAAACAGCATACAACCCATCTGCCATTATTTCTAATAATTTATAGCCCATTTGCCAATTCTTAAGTATTTTTTGGAGCCCATCTTCTTTTTGTTAGCATTACACCCCATATTGTGGCCACGGTTAAAAATTATACGAAATTATGCATATTTCGATGCGGTCAACTGTTTTTAATCCCGAAATATCGAGTCACATTCAAACTATTTTGAAAAATAATTTATATAAATATAAAATCCAAATAATTGTCCACGCATAAAAATCAATGGAATTTAAAATCTTGTAATTAAAAAATTGAAACTAATTCCCGGTTTGATGTGTTTTAACAATGTGTAGCCTATTTCTAGGCAAACCGAATGAAACTCTCCTCGTCTTGAAAGATTTGCAGCCCAGCAGGGCTGATAAAGCAAGTAGGCCTCGTTTGGGTATTTCTTTAAAAAAAATAGAACTAGGCTAGCCATTTTCAGCAAGAAAAAAACACAACTGGGCTCATGATGTGGTAAACATAAATAAAACCTTGGCTAGACGGGCCACAGCCCCCGCATAGCCCTGTTGTTACCCTGATCCATCGCTAGAACTAGTGTAAATAACAACTGCTTGTTCCTTAAAAAAAGTAAATACAACTGCGCAACCTGCTGGGTCCCTGGTGTCAGCCGCTCGTTGTGTAATTCTCTCGTTTATTGACTACATTGACAATGGCGTGAGCCCCAGATGTCCAACCATTAGGAGGAACCTGCATTGGGGCTTATAATAACGAGGCACTTGCTTGCGTATTGCCATAACGCTGGTGGGTCCCTACTATCATCCTCTCCACGTACAGTCATATCCTTGTTCCTCTCGGTTGTTGACGGCGTTGACAACGCAAGAGGGCGGCACACGGTGCACGGCGAGCGAACCAAGGCCAAGGACGACAGCGAGGCCTCGGGCGGAACAAACAGGAGTTGTTGAAGATGCGCCGGTCCAGTCGCAGGAGGAGGGGAGTACGAGGGTTGACTAGTTCGGGTGCGGGTGCGTGTTGGGGCTGACGTCGCCGGAGAATAACAGGACGTGTGGGGGAATAGAGGGAAGCACTGGCCGACGTTGGAGGGTACGGTAGGGCGGTGGAGGCGCAGCCAGCCATGGGAGGCGGGAGCAGGCGGAGCCGATGGGGTGGTTTGGTTTGGGCGGCTAGAGGAAGAAGACCAGAGATAGAAGACAGCTGGTAGGCAGAATCGTTTGTTGACTAGCTAGTAAGTCGACATGTAACACCCCGCATGTAACTTGCCTTATTTGTAACTCCGACTCTTGCCATTTCCGGCTATGTGTTATGATTTTTCCCTCCGTTGTCGGGTTTTGTCTTTCGTTTTGTTTTTTGTCATGTCATGCATTTTCATATCATGTCATCATGTGCATTGCATTTGCATACGTGTTTGTCTCATGCATCCGAGCATTTTTCCCGTTGTCCGTTTTCCAATCCGGCGCTCCTATCTCCTCCGGTGCACCCCTCTTGTTTTCTTTCGTGTGCGTGTGTCAAACTTTCTCGGAATGGACCGAGGCTTGTCAAGTGGCCTTAATATACCACCCGGAGACTACCGGTCAAGTTTCGTTCCATTTGGAGGTCGTTTGGTACTCCAACGGTTAACCGGGCATCCGCAAATGTCCATTTGAGTGTCCAGAAAAACCCCCTCCAAAACCAGCCCAAAACCCACCAAACTCTCTTCCATGCTCTAGGTCGTTCGATCACGATCGTGTGGGCAACCGCACCTCATTTGGAGCCTCCTAGCTCCCTCTACCTATTTATATGTGGGCATCCCGAAAAACGAAATCGCAGTCTAAACCCTAGCGTCTTCCACCTCGCGCCGCCGGACAAAGTCCACCCGCGCCGGACACGTCCGCCCGCGCCGGCGGACGAATCGCGCGCCGCCACCTGTCGCCGCCGGATCCCCACCGCGCCGGCCCGCCCGACCCGCCGCGGGCCCGCCGGCCCGAACCCTCGCCGCCTCGCGCCCCGCGCCCGCCGCCTTCACTGCGCCCGCGCCGCCGCCGCCTTGCTCGCCGCCGCCACCGCCCGCGCCGCGCTCGGCCGCCACTGGCCGCCGCCGCCCGCCGCCGCTCCCGCCGGTGCCAGCTCCCTCCTGTGCCCGCCGCGCCCCGCCGGCGACCGCCGCCCTCCGGCCTCCCTCTCCTCCGCCGGCGCCGCCACCCCTCTCACTCCTTCCTCACCGGCCGACGAGCACGAGCCCGAGAACGGCTAGATCCGATCGGTAACCGTACGCGTTGACTTTTTCTCGCCCCCTCTTTTTCTCCAAGTCCTCAAATATCTTTAGCATATGCCTCTGTTCGTGATGCTATAACTCCATGCATATAGCTCCGATTCGCGCGTGTAATATGTTAAATTGTTCGCCTCGTGATGCTCTTCATTTTGTTTAATTGAACCATGTTCATGAGAGGTCATCTTGATGCCAAAATCTCTGTTGGAAGAGGGCTAGTTGCTGTTATTCTCTGGTTCTTGACAGAACTTGGAGATTTGTCATTTTTGTATCATTTAATCTGTGCATCTTTTGAGCATGAACTCTAGACGTGTTTTGAAGTATGCCATTCCATATTTCCAGTGGTGTAGTCCATGTATTTTTGTGATCTTTGTGGTGACTAGCACAAGCATGCAAAGTAGGCCCCGTAATATTTCTGATTTCAGGGACTTGGTGATTTCTCTAAGTCCTTGTCTGCTGTAATTTTGTTGCCATGTAAACTTGATGCTACAGAGAGATCCATGCATATTTTGGAGATGTTCACTAAGGATGTTTTGTCGATATAGTCGTAGTTGAGCCATTCTTGCAACTTTTTGCAATTATGGAGTGCCATAGCATGACTCAATCTTGATCTACTTTTGCTATAAAATATTTCTGGCAGATTCTTAACATGATATGCAACTTTGCCTAGCTTATTGTAGTTGATCCATACATGCTATGCAATTGTTCTTGCCATGGTTCGCTTCATAAACATGCCATCTTGCTGTAGGTGTGCTTGTTTTGTCATGCATTGCTCTGTAGTGAGTGCATCAAGCTCACAAAGAGGCCTACATATTAATATTTCTGCCATGCTCTGTTTTCTGCTAAGTCTGAAACCTGATAACGAAACTTGCTATGTTTACATGCTCGCCACCATATCGTCTGGTCCTTTTTGGCTTATGGTCAGTAAGGGACTTTTGTCATGTGCATTTATTAGAACACTGCCATGCCTTGATTTCCTATGTTAACTTCCTGTAGCATGTTGATTTCGTGCTATGAACATTGCTACCTGATGCTGTTTTCTGCCATGCCCAATTTTTCACCAAGTCTGTGAACCTGTAATCTTTTGCACTTTTGCCATGCTTGCTTGAGCTTGATATGTTGGGAACTAGCCGTAGCTCAGTGTTCATCTTTTGTCAAGCATCTCCTGTAGATTACTGCCATGT
The DNA here is from genome assembly GCF_018294505.1 of Triticum aestivum. NCBI lineage: Eukaryota > Viridiplantae > Streptophyta > Magnoliopsida > Poales > Poaceae > Triticum > Triticum aestivum. The sequence goes on along the minus strand of NC_057808.1, from coordinate 160,984,110 downwards.
GCTTGTTGCTATGTTGGGGTGCTGTAGCATTGTTGTTTGTTGCATTTTAAGTGCTATCTTGCTGTTTATCGCAGATTCGCGACATTCTTGTTTTGCTTGCCATTTGCAAACCGTGCATCCGATTCCGGTGATCTTTATATCGATTTCGACCGAAATCATCTCATCTTTCCAGTGGCATGCTTGGTTTGCCAAGTTACTGCCATGTTCATCATTTTCCTTCCGGAGCACGCATATGCATCGCATATCATATCTTGCATATCATACATGTTTTGCATCATGTTGCTTGCGCATTTCTCGTTGTTGATTGTGGTTCCGTTTGTTTGTGTTCTTGTCTTGGGTAGAGCCGGGAGACGAGTTCGTGAACGAGGAACATGTTGAGTACGCTTACGAGGATCAAGCTTTCGACAACTCTGAGAACCTTGCAGGCAAGATGACCACCCCTCGAAATCACTTCTATCTTTGCTATACTAGTTGTTCGCTCTATTGCCATGCTCCGCTACCTATCACTTGCTATATCATGTCTCCCATTTTAGCCATGTCAGCCTCTAACCATCCTTTCCTAGCAAACCATTGTTTGGCTAAGTTACCGCTTTTGCTCAGCCCCTCTTATAGCGTTGCTAGTTGCAGGTGAAGTTGAAGTTGTTCCATGTCGGAACATGGATATGTTGGGATATCACAATATCTCTTATTTAATTAATGCATCTATATATTTGGTAAAGGGTGGAAGGCTCGGCCTTATGCCTGGTGTTTTGTTCCACTCTTGCCGCCCTAGTTACTGTTATACCGGGATTATGTTCCTTGAGTTTGCGTTCCTTACGCGGTCGGGTGATTTATGGGACCCCCTTGACAGTTCACCTTGAATAAAACTCCTCCAGCAAGGCCCAACCTTGGTTTTACCATTTGCCACCTAAGCCTTTTCCCCCGGGTTTTCGCGAGCCCGAGGGTCATCTTATTTTAACCCCCCCCGGGCCAGTGCTCCTTCGAGTGTTGGTCCGAACTGAGCAGACTGCGGGGCCCCCTCCTGGAAACTCGAGGTCTGGTTTTACTCGTAGGATGTCTCATCCGGTGTGCCCTGAGAACGAGATATGTGCAGCTCCTATCGGGATTTGTCGGCACATCCGGGTGGCTTTGCTGGTCTTGTTTTTACCATTGTCGAGATGTCTTGTAGACCGGGATTCCGAGACTGATCGGGTCTTTCCGGGAGAAGGTTTATCCTTCGTTGACCGTGAGAGCTTATGATGGGCTAAGTTGGGACACCCCTGCAGGGTATTATCTTTCAAAAGCCGTGCCCACGGTTATGAGGCAGATGGGAATTTGTTAATGTCCGGTTGTAGATAACTTGTCACTTGACCCAATTAAAATACATCAACTGCGTGTGTAGCCGTGATGGTCTCTTCTCGGCGGAGTCCGGGAAGTGAACACGGTCTGAGTTATGTATGCCGTAAGTAGGTGTTCAGGATCACTTCTTGGTCATTGCTAGATGACGTCCGTTCCGTTGCTTCTCTTCTCGCACTCATTTGCGCAAGTTAGCCACCATATATGCTTTTGCCGTTGCAGCTCTACCTCTTTACACCATCCTTTCCTACTAGCTTAAATAGTCTTGATCTCGCGGGTGTGAGATTGCTGAGTCCCCGTGACTCACAGATTCTACCAAAACAGTTGCAGGTGCCGACGATGCCAGTGCAGATGATGGCGTCGATCTCAAGTGGGAGTTCGACGAGGAACGTTGTCGTTACTATGTGTCTTTTCCTGATGATCAGTAGTGGAGCCCAGTTGGGACGATCGGGGATCTAGCATTTGGGGTTGTCTTATTTTCATCTGGATTTTGACCGTAGTCGGTCTATATGCTTGTATTTTGGATGATGTATGATATTTATTCATGTATTGTGTGAAGTGGCGATTGTAAGCCAACTCTTTATCCCATTCTTGTTCATTACATGGGATTGTGTGAAGATGACCCTTCTTGCGACAAAACCACTATGCGGTTATGCCTCTAAGTCGTGCCTCGACACGTGGGAGATATAGCCGCATCGTGGGTGTTACACGACACCACCTTGGATAGGCTATTTCCTCGTGGGTCCCAAATGTTAGAATCCAAATCTGTCATGGTCATGCAGCCTTTCCTATGAAAATTTACAGCCCATTTGGTGTGCTAGTTCAAAATAAGTTTGTGGGTGCTGGTGGGGGCCAATCACTTGGCTTCTGTAATGCACAGTGAGCTCAAGCAGCCGGCGAGAGTGATGTTATTTCCCTTGGTTGGGATTTGTTACAATATTTCACTCTAAATTAAACGAATGGCAAGCCATTTGCCTTGTTTCAAAGAAAATACGACAGTTACAGCCGAGTTGAAAAGGGCAAGAACATCTAACTCTAGGTTACAAACTGTACAAAAGCACGAGGGTTAATTGTTCATCAGGTTTAGACAAAACTTAGGCCGAAAAGCGCAACAACATTTAACTCCAGCACTGGCTTTAGCAGTCACAGTCAAATGGATCGGTCAAGTCCATAGAATGAAAATCCTGGGTCGTAAAATTTACTAGATTATGACCACAATATGTTGTAAATAGAAGCCCGGCACGTTCAGAAGGTCTTTTTCCCACCTGAAACTCCTTTATTTGCTCTTCGACATACCCATCCGTCAAAACGATGCTGCTGATAAACTTAAGCCTGATGGACTATAGTAACCTCGCATTCAGCAGGAAGAATGTGACAAATCTAGTGTTTGCATGGCTGGCTACATATCGTTCTAGCGTTACTATCTTCAATCGAATGTCATGAGAAGTGAGAAAATCCCGGTGCTTATGAATCCGCCGATTGGTTATAACTTTCTTACCCCATCCTGTTGCCTAAATAGACATGAAGATTGAAAACAGGTAAGGTCTAAAAAAATAGTGTGGAAAGAGCAACAACCAAACGGTTAATTCTAGTACACTATATGCGGGCTTCCAATGTGCATGAAATTATCACCTTTATATACAACTTCTCTCAAGACATGGAAAGCATTGCAGCAAGCCAATAATCTTGTTCAGATCAAAACTATTCATTTGGATATTTAAGATCTTGATAGAATCCAGCACCATTGATAGGCTATCCATGGAGAAATTCTACATTGAGCATAGAACATAATATAAAGTACCTGAAGAACTGTGGAGCGAAACACCATCTTGAAATGAGCACAGAGATCATGTATTACACCCATGGTCTCCAGTTTAGGCGCAGAGAGGGCGGTTATTTGCGACGGTGAATAAATAGAATCAAGGAACAACCTTTGAAGTGAAGGGGCATCTTGGATGATGAGCTACCTTCCATCAAAGGAAATTCCAATTCTTACAAGGTTAGGCGACTTTATTTGGAGATAATCGATTGTAATTGTGAAAACAAGCGCCAAGCACTCCAGGGCAGGGCAACTGCAGTGGATGATGTTGTGCAATGAGGCCTCCGATATATGAACCCGCACAAGTGAAAGTTTCTTGAGAAATGGGAGTCAAAGGTTTAGTACCAGATTCTCTAGCAGGTAGCACGGCGCAAAGGTGGTGGTGTGGCGAGAGGAGGAAAACCGCGAGATGGACATCAGTGCTGAGGGCACATGTAGATGGCGTTTGGTATCTGGTAGGTGATTTCCAGGGGAATAGTAGAACTCAAGCAGCTGTAGTTCTGTGAATTCAGGAGATTTCAGCCAGGCGTCCACCGTGCAGGGCATGGTATGCTTGCTCAAGTAGCATGACGGGATGCAGAGGCTTTGAACGGAGCCCTGGTGGGAGGAGATGATGGCTCTGGGATTTCAAAATCATTGAAGAGAGATAGCTGACGACAGTCCAGATTAAGGGGCACGACGCGCCATAGAGGGCTCCACTGAATTGAGAGGACTTGGGTGCGGTAGCAATCCTTGGTGGGGAAAAGCGAGATGATCTCCCCAAGGACGGCGTCTGGGAGATCGCTGATCGGTCCACCCGAGATTCTACGGGTTCCTGGGATCCGGCGGGGGCGGGGTCGCCGCTTCTCCCCACGTTGCCCGGTGTGGGATCTACAACAGGCGTCGCCGCTAGCGGGAGCCTCATCTTCTTGGCGCTGGGGTCAGCCGACTCCATTTTCCTCGAGGGCGTCGCGTCGCTCTCACAGATTTGAGAAGAGTTACGAATGACGAGCCTAGTTGTAGTGCGAGTGAAGAAGAAGGGGAGCCGGGGTTTTTCTATAGTAGTGAGGAAGAAGGGGAGCTAGGTTTTTCTGTAGGAGTGAGGTAAGGAATTTCGGGGCACGAGTGGAGCGAGCTGACGTGAGGTGGGTGGGAGTGAGGAGGAAGAAGAGCACCAAGGATTTTTTGGGGAGCGGTGTGCTGGGTGTGGGTAGCGCCTCTCATTAAGTAAAAATATGGGCTTTTGAATTGATTTTATTATTTACTAGGGTGGATGGGCTGTTTTGTCTGGGGCCCAGAGAAATAATTACTACTAGTACAGTGGAGACACTCTACAACTACCAGAAAAACAATTACTACTAGTACAGTGGATACACTACCGCTTCTGGCTCCTCCTAGGTCATCGAAACGTCTCCCTCTACTGAATGTTGTTTTACTTTTGTTCACCGACATGCGGGCCATGCCACGCGCGGGCCCAAATGCCATCCACCAAATTAGAAGGCAATATGCAGGCGGAGAGTCACCCCAATCATAGCGTGGCAGTAACGAGCCATCATATCACAAAACCCCACCTCCCCGCAGTCTAAGTTTGACGGACGAAGCAACCATCATTTCACTGTTCACTGAATCCCCTTCTCCCTCACCGTCTTCAAGAAAGCCAACACTCGCATCTGCCACTGTTCTTCTCTCCCAATGAAGGGAAGGTAAGCGGATCCGTGATATTGGTATATTTTCGTTCAGAGAAAAAAAGGAACTTTGGCAAAGCAGTAACCGATCCTCACTCTCTTTTTAGTTTCATTGTCATTGCGACTGTGTTTTCCTTTAGTGGTCTCCTAGTATTCGTCAATTTCATGATGGACCAAGGAGAACTAGGCAAAGATTTGTTGATATTGGAGCAGACGCGGGAAGCTAATCCCCATGAGACAGCGAGCTCCAAGAAGATGGAGGCAGCCACCGAGCCGACCCCAGATACGCTCACGGCCACTACTAAGATGGTCAACTCCCCGTTTGAGGTTAGAGTCCCCGTGGCACTACAGGAGCAGTTTTCTTATTTGTCGATCACGCTGAGCTTCCCAAGGTGATTTTCTTCTTTGTCGATCTCGATTGTGGTTTTTCATCTAAGTATGTGGTGATGAATAAAGCAAAATTTTATTATCTTCGATTCCATGCTATACATAGTGGTTTAATAACTTGTGTTTCTTATACTGGAAAGTAATTTAGAATTTGTTTCTATTTCAATTAGAGCCCTGATGCAGACAAGGATTGTGTGGTTGTACATGTCACTCACTATGAGGCGGATGACCTGAATATACGCTTTGGGAAAATAGAGTTCTTAGGCTGTTGGATCCTAGAAGCCATTTGCGCTTATACCGATGTCGAGTTGTATTCCAGCCTCACTGTTGTCAGGCGTGTTGTCCAGGGTGTACTAAAGCACAAGAATTTCAAAGCTACTCCTTTGTTTGTGAGGCATACTGTTCTTGTCAAGCTTACGCAGGAAGATGATGTGGCATGCCTCCACAAACAAGTTTATGAGTGGCAAGGCCACAAGGTTATCTTCATGAAGGCTCACAGGATTGAGCTGCTGCCGGACGTCCTCGATGATGTTCATGGCAAGGTCCGTCTTGTGTCTAGTCCAAATTAGATCGAGGCATGAAATAGTTGCCCGAGCTAGTGTTTAATACTAGTTTGGATTTTGTCTACTTATCCGAACCTTGTATATCATCGAGCCCTCTGGGGCTACTACTCTGTTTGAATCCGTCTATGGGAACTGCTGCTACTTTTGTGTGCCCGTGAATCATGTGAGAACCATCGTAATTGTTGCTGAAACAGATGCGTCCTCACTATTTTTTTCATGAATATGGCATGGTAAGACATAATTTGTCACAGTTTATCATACGAGCAGTGTGTGTTTGATGAAATAGAGTACTCGTTCGAGAAATGTGCGCCGACGTATACATAAGTACTTGTAAACACTGTTGGTGCTACCCCACTTGTAAGCAATTGTGCAAAACACGGCACATTGGCTCAGCTCACTTCAACACTAGGCTATCGACCAGCTAACAATCAATAATCTAATGTCTGACATATAAGCAACTACATATCTTGTTATAGTGGTTCATGCAGTTAACTGAGGCCACAATGTAAATTCCAAACGTTCACACACTAGTCCAGCGTTCTTGTGGAACACTCACATTAAACTCGGCTTCATAAAAAACTTGAAAAGCGAAGTTAAGCAATATTATACATCTGAATGATTCATAGAACATAACAAACATATACTAGTTCACAGCAAAAGACAAAGGGCCTCCCTAGGCAGGCTTAAATTTCCTGGAGTTCACCCTGGTTTTTCCTGGAGTTCACTCTGGAATGCTGAACTGAACCATGTACTGTACTGACCAGCTGAAAGTCTTGTGCATTCCACTAAATTTAAGCACCGCTATTTGCAGAAATAAGCAGACCACAATGCCTCTTGTCTGCGCACCTGTCCCAAAAACCTCCGTGCAACCGTGCCAGCTAGTCCTCGGTCCATGGATGAACTAGAAGAAAGTGCATTCCGGACTAGGATGCAGTTGTTTTCGCTCGTCCCTGCACTGCAATCAGGAAGTAAAACATATGAATCAGCTTATTTTAGATTGTGTTGGTCATTCTACCTAGTTAGAACAAATGTAGGAATACCTGGAACACTGGTGGTTAGAGGACGGCAGCTAGGAATAGCCATCTCATTTTGTGGAGTTGTACTAAAACTGAGTTGTGTACATTTGATTGCGCAGATAGAAACGATATGGAGACAGACATCCCTGTTTGCGCAAATACGAAATACGGTTATTTAAACAGTGACAGATATTTGCGGTGGCGTATGATTAACAGCAGCATCTATTTTGTTATAATTGGCACTAGACTGACAGTATGAAAGTGCCCTTAAGTAAGTAGCATCAGATCACATCAACACTGCCACTAAATTAACATGCAGAACAATAGCATTAGTATTACTATCATGAGAGTAGCACATGGTCAGTAAATGTGCAATCAAATTTGTGCAGTTCCACTGGGATGAAGCAATATTAGCGCTGTGAGATTTAAGTGTAACTGCAACAACACAATTCATGGGAAATAAAGCAAGACGGAAGCACTTCATAAAATGATGGTGGCATTGCTTCAATTTATCGAGGGCACTAGACCATTACTTATAGCGACATTAGGTGGCATTGCTTAATGCTTCATGTGATTTTACATTAATGGTAGCGATATGGGCGTAGGGACAGCAGGGGCATAAAGTGGTGAGGCAGATGTGGTTGACGAGAGCGGCAAACACTTAGGCAACATGTCTGCATTTGTCCCACTTTTTATCTCCTCGGCGACATTTTCCTATGTGAGCACAGGAAATCTAGACTTGCTCATTCTCATTTGCGTTGTCCCCCAACACCCCTAACTTTCTTCCCTTTTTCGACCAAGAGCAGGTCCACTTCCCCCCACCCTTCTCCATCCACCATGCTTTCTTCACCTTTTCAACCAATAGACCGGCTAGGTAGCCAGTATCTACTACTTTCCCCCGCTTCCTCTTAGAACCAAGTCCTAGATTCTTGCTACACCTTTCCCACTTTCTTCCGTGTTTGAACCAACTCTTATATTTGACTGTATGAACTACCTTTACCTCTAATAATAGTAAAAGTCTAGGTGGCTTTGGAACAGCCAACGGAAGTAGAAAAAGATCCACACGCAGCCACGTGGGGAGCTGGGGTAGTAAAGCAAGGAAGGTTTCAAAGGAATATATACCTAAGGGTCGTCGGCATGTCGCAAAGACGGCGTCAGGAGGCCGCATCTTGGCCACAATACCGTAGGGAGCAAGAAGGGGTCGAAGGCCCTCCAGAGCCGGCGCTCTCTCGGAGAGAACGACATGGCCGCCGATCGGGACACGCGGGGAGCCGTTGGTCTCCTCCCTCACCGCCGACGACAATGGAACGATGCACCTACACCCCTGCCCCGGTCGAGGTGGTCCGGCTGGATTTGTGACCAGCCGTGAGCAGAGAGAGTGTGTGGCCACCTATGTCTTGCTTAGATCTGGAGAGCATGAGAGAGTGAAAGAGAGGAACCCTGGTAAAGCAAGCGCTAAGGCTCCTGCTTATATATATAGTGGAGTGATTTTGTTCTACCAGCTTCAAAAATATGCGCTCCTACGTGTACCCGCGAGTGGGTGAGAGAGAACTAGTGCGTGCGTGCACCGCTTCCTTTCGTGAGAGTACAATATACTATGCCCAAAGAACGTTCGCCACAAGAGTAATAGTATAAGTTTGTGACGTGTGAGCTAAAATAAAAGGTGCGCGACGTCTTTTGTTTTTTAGAAGTTCTGAGGGTAGGGTGTGAAGAGCACATATGTGTGCGACGTCTACCTGCAGATGGACGGTGAGTGCAAGACGACTAGGGAGAGCCGTGCCTCGTGAGGGGGTGTGTGTGCGTGAGAGAGAGGGGGAACGTATCAATGCAATGCATGTGTCCGTAAATCATTATCCGACAAACGTTCGCCACAAGCCGTTTCCTGACGAACGCCATAAGAACAGTTATATCGGCATCTGATAGTGTCAGTTTTGCCATGTCATTTAACAGAGCATCCACTCCTCCTACACACAAATCTTCCACATGAGTGTTAGCAACTGTCGTATGCTCCTCCCTCCGTTCCAAAATGCAGTGCATATAGCTTTATTGAAAATTCGAACCTCGCAAACTTTTACCGAGTTTTCGTGTACCAAAATGCACATATAGAATACCCAGTATATATCATTTCATTCATCTTCGAGAGGTAACTATAAAGATGGGGGAGGAGTCTACAAAGAAAGACCGTCGTATCACCTGCAGCAATTTCAACCATCCTTTGGTGTGGAGGAATATCATAGGAACTCTATATGATATGATTTTTATAGGATTTTTTCCTTTAGAGCCAATTGGTTCATAGGAATAGATTCATATACTCCACATTTCAAAGGAAATAAACATGATATCATTTTATAGCTTTAGAGCCACTTGGTTCATATGAATGGATTCCTATACTCCCATAATTTCAAAGGAAATAAAACATTAGCGTATATTCAATAGAAAAGTTCCTATGATGTGAACCAAATGACATCTCTTTTCTAATCCCACCTCATAGGAATTGAGATACATGTCATCTCTAGATTCAATAGAAAAGTTCCTATGCTGTGAGCCAAATGACATCTCTTTTCCAATCCCTACTCATGGGAATTGAGATACATGTCATCTCTTTCCCTACAACTTCCATGTATACATCTTCTATTCCTAAATAGCTAGTACAACCCACTAGTAGCTTTTTTCCTAGACATGCAACTATGGCACAAGAACACGTCATGCATGCAAGTCATAAATCACATTGTTTTTTCTACTCTATGCATGCAAGCACCACATCATCAATTCGTTCATGTTACTCATAAGTTATTTCTTGCATTAAATTTTGCATTGACAATGTATGTGCTGGTCACGTGCACACATATGTAGTTCACATTCACATTTTTGTTACAAATGCCATTCTTTTAACTGCAATTCATTTTTTCTCTTTGTACTCCCTCATTTTTCCTCTTTGTACTCCCTCCGTCTAGATGTGTAAGTCATCTTCCGAAAACCAAATAATCCCAAAACACTTTGGCACGGTAAATTAACTCCCTCCTCGTTTCTTGTTTCGTGACATATCAACCAATAAGAGATGTGGGCAGTGCATGCTTTCCCAAAACACAAGCACTTCTTCTTTGCTCTACAATCTTCCGTATCATAATTGCCCAAACTTTTTTTTCTAAATGAATTTCCATTATTTGTTTTCTACTTTATGCTTTACAATGCACAATCCCATGAATCTTAACCTTTTTATAAACTAATTGATTTTGAATGAGATTAACTATAAGAACTAAACGAACATCTACATCATGCATATATGACTCAAAGCTTTACATGCTATAGTGTGTATTTATTCATAATTTGGTTTCCAAATCTCATGCGTTCAATGCATGTGTACCTTACTAGTTTTGAGTAGATTAGCAAATTTCACGCGGCCACGGGTATATCAAAATGCAGGGCCCATGCATCATTGCCTTCCGGTCGAACCTACGTCCACAATTTTTTGTACGTATTTCTCCACTGGTCCACGAACCCAAAATGCTACCTCGTTCCCGTAAAACCAAGTGGCCCACACATATTAAGGCATTAACTCGAACTCAATCCCTCTCCCGTTTACTACAATGTAGCCCGGCACGTCGTAGTACTCCTACAAACCCTACCGCCGCACACATCATCGGTTTTCTTCAAGACGACGAGGGAGAAGCGGACTTGTAGTGGACGCACTTTCAAAAAAAATGGATTTGTACTAGAGGACCCTACCCTAGGTAGCTGCCACACGCATCATTGGTTTTCTCTTTTCTTTATACTCTTGCGCCCTAGAGTGAAATGATGGTTGCTTGGTCCGTCCAACTTAATGCGGGAAAGGTGGGGCTTTGTGATTTGACCCCTCATCGCTCATTTACTACTACTGCGGCGCTACGACCGGGGTGCCTCCAAGTCCAACCGCTGCTCCAAACTGTAATTTGGTGCATCGCACGTGGAACAAGACGGTGGATGAGCCACATGTTGGCCAAAGGGGTCCTGTTAAGTGTGTCACCATTTCGTGTGTGGACTGACCCTGCTTAAGTTGCTACGCCAACACGACAGGAGCAGCTTACCACTTGGTTTTGCTCCTTGGTGAATCCCGACTATATTGATCTAAAAAGATACGTATTGTACTACCCTCTCCGTCTCGGTTTATAGGGCGTGCACGTAGTTCTCGGTCATCCGTTTGACTAACTAAATATGAGTTACTATGTCATAATCATTCGATTCTTAAGCGGATGTAGCTTCTAAACATATATTGTTCATCACATATATAGCTAGTTAAATTCTCATCCTAGAACGACGTGCATGCCCTGTAAACTGATATGGAGGAAGTAGTAAAAATGAGGTGATTTTACCGAGCGATGGGCGGGGGAGCATGGCCTGTCATGCGGGGGAGCATGGCCTGTCATGCGGTCCCACGTGTCATGATGTACCAAGGCGATGGGCGTGTCCCTCTTGAGGCAGAACAATGGCAGAAGCAATACTACGTGGTTTTCTTGAAGGAGATGATGGCGAAGCAAAGTGTGAAATAATGGTTGCTTCATCCGTCTGGGAAGGTGCGGCATTGTGATTGGACGTCTCATTGCTCATTACTACTACTGGGGCGGTACGACTGGGGTGCGTCCCCCCTGCTGTTCTGCACTGTTATATGTTTCATGACACGTCGACCCGATTGCTATATGTCCCACATGTCGGCGAGAGGAAGTACATAATTCATGAAAGCAAGCGTCGACGGAGGAGTACAAGACATGGCTTGGTTTTTGCTGCTTCGTGTGATCCATCGATACAAACCCGGACTAAAAAAGGCGAGGGCGGGTCGTTTCCCGCGCGGCAGGCAGGGCAGTTTGGCATAGTCTGTCCGAGGCAACGAGGCAAGAAGGGAAACAAGCAAATAAAGGTTGAGCGACTTAGTTTTTGGAAAATCTGATTTTACGGGGTACATACCCACTATGGAGGTAGTATACTACTTACTACTCCCTCCTTTCCGGTTTATAGGGCTCGTCTAAAAAAATTCATTTTACCGTTTTATAAGTCTCAGTTCTACTAGTAGTAGTACCAACACATGTTGGATTTCGAGGTGCGTTAAATCACCCGATGCAAGCATTGTCAAGAGAAAACTCACCATTGAATGTAGAAGTTCATGGAAATTTAGTGGTCATGCATGCATTCGTTCTAATTAATGCCTCGGTAAACATAACTTCTTGAGAAAAATGAGCGTACATTACTTGTGCAAACTAAGAAATTAATTCCACTACTCACCATCTACCTTGGTTAGAGAGATTTTGAAATTGAGCCATAAACTGGAAAGGAGGGAGTAGTAACATAGCCTAGGGTAGCTTGCTGCACCACGGACTCCAAGGAAATTGCTGTAGTAGTACTACCCCTATATACTACTCCAAGGAAATTGAGCCATAAACTGGAAAGGAGGGAGTACTACTAAAAGACATATATTCCAAACAATATGATAATCTCTCTAACCAAGGTAGGGACGAGGAGTAAACGGAGGGAGTAGTAAAATTTTCTCCTCGTCCTGCGAGCCACTGTGCGCGTGGGCGAGGGAGCGGGTGTAAGGCATAGTACTACTACCTCCGTCCTGGTTTATAGGTCACCTTTGTAGTTCGTGCCAAATTTTCACCAAATATTTAGCTAACAAAATGTTAATGCATGTCAACAAAAATTATATCGTTGGATTCGTATTTCAACATAGTTTTCAATGATATAATTTTTGGTAGCATGCACACATGTTTTGTTAGTTTATTCCATAGTCAAAATTTGACACAATATACAATGGGGACCAATAAACCAGGACGGAGGTAGTTTCTAGTAAGCAAGCTTCACCTCGTCCTGCGAGCCACCGTGCCCGTGGGCGGGGGAGACGGCGTAGTAAGCAAGCTTCTCCATGTTCTGCGAGTTGACGGGACACATCAAAAGTAATACGTACAGAGCATCTCGAGTGTATGGAACCTTGCCTCTAAGGTAGGCCCCACATGATGCTTCAAGTCGCAATTTGTTTGTTCACTCGTGGTAGACGATCCTCCATCAAGTGGACAACCAATACATTTTTCAAATTACCACGTGGGTTGCCTTTTCGTACAGAAATGATCTCGACCGTGTACCCGCGCGGGTGTGGTTGGGAAAGAGACGGGAGTACGTGCGCCGTGCGTGCACCTCTTCTCTTCGTGCACGTCCCCCACCTACGTGGGTGTGTGTGAGAGAGATACAAACCTAGACATAATGTGCCATCCATCCCCATGCCTCCGCCCAGTGCGACCACCAGTCACCACCACACCTCACTCCTCCTCACCTTATCTCTCATCTTTCTCGAGATATCTACCATTTTTCTGATAAAATTCTCGAGATATCATTAGTTTTTACACATGAGATTACTCCTGCATGGGTCAATCACAATAGGTGTTTTGTAAAAAAATGCATCTTGATGTTCCGTGCAAGGCACGGGCATCTTGCTAGTCCATGAAAACAACACATGGCAAAATTTCACGGCGAATGAGGGATTTGAATCTGCTGGGAGGGGCTGTTAGGATTTTACCCGGTGTAGCCAAAATATTGGCGACCCTTTTCTCCACCGGTGCCTTTGCCACTGATGAACGAGGAATGGCTCGGGTGCTCATGCATCCTCTAGTGCGCACGTTGGAGACGAGCTTGCACGAGCTATGCTTTTTTTTGTCCCACCACGCCGCCCAAGCCGGCCGCAGACCGACTGGTGACCCGCGTATTACGCCGTCCAACCGTAGTCGCACACATTCTGACAGCAACTCAACCAACCGGACAAAATTCATGCAAACACGGGGATATTTCTCATAAACAATGACGGAATTCATATAAAATACCGGATTTTCATACAAACATGACGGATTTCATTACATTCAAATCAACTAGCGGTGGTAGTTCTAGACAGCATGGGTATATAACACCTGGCCTAAATGGTCGCCCGCCGATCCATTTGTGTTCCTCATGTCCGGTAGCATGATCACCGGACTGCCGGGAGCCCCGGAGGTATATACTTCAGCGCAAAGGACGGCTCGCTTCCCCGCTGCCCAACTGTTATGGTTGGATGATGCCCAAGATGATGGTGGAAGGGGGCTTCTCCGCTTCCGTGGAGCCCATGCGGGGTCGACGAAGGTCCTCGCAACAAAAGGATCCGGCAAGACACCTGCTGTGTACGCCGTTGTCGCCTCCGCGGTGGCCTTCATGGGACCCAAGCGGCGGCGGCCTCCCGTGTTATACTTCTCCTCGATGATGGCGGCGGAAGCAGAGGCGCTGGCCACCGACTCATTGCTCTCCGCGCACCCGGCTTGTGTCTCTGCTTGCATGCCACGGCCGCCGGCATGGGAGTCTCGGCCACAGAAACGGGAGACGCGGTCGCAGACACGGGTGGCGCGGTACGAGGCTATGGCGTGGATGGCAGCGACGACGCCCGTGCGCCGCTTGGGGCGGCAACTGGCTCCATCTGGCGAGGGGAGGCAGGTGGATTAGCGAGCTGCATAGCTCGTATCCGGCGGGGACGGCGGGCCACCCAGCCAGCTTGGATGCGGGATAACTACTCTTCGTAAGACATTGTAAGAGTGGACAAAATGGTGAAGGAGGAGATAGGGGAGCGGCGGAGGGGTGCGATTCTTGGCCGGCGTTTGGCCTTGTTTAAATAGGAGATTAAATAGACGGTGGACAGGAGGAGCTCGGCCGGCGTTGCGTTTAATGCCGGCCCGGTCATGAACGGACGTGTGTCCAGAGTGGGTTTCTCGGCTTCCACACGGGTTTCATGGAGGAGTTTGAATGCGGCAAGGACGTGTGTTCAGCCGGGCGTGCATCGAGTGGCGCCCTCGACTGTGACATACGACACCGCGCGTTTCTTCCACTGACGTGTGGGCTCTTTGGGTACATGGCCTGCATGTCAGTGACCTAACGCAGGCAGCGCACGACAGAGGAACTTTTGGTGGGCCAGGGCGGTCAGAAGCGGGCATTTCATAAACCGATGATTGTTTATTGAGTGTGATGTCATCTATTTCATCTAGATAATCCTACTATATAATGTAAGAGAATTTTAAAATTTTCATATATACGTTGATAGCCTGTTCGATACGTTGTGATTCATAAAGACCGCTACAAACATCAATGTTCTGCTTATGACAGATAAGATTGATTAAACCTTGCAAAAAAGATAAGATTGATTAATACCCATAACAATCCATGTCCTTAACAAAGGGTGCATGCACGTATAGGTTGAGCGTGTGTCTTGCGTCGTGTGCGGTGTGCATGCAGGCGTGCGAGTGTTGCGTGCGTGCATGTGTATGTTTCAGTGTTTCATGCATGTGTACGTACTTGCGTGTGTTCGTGAGTGCATGTGTACGTGTCAGTGTTGCACGCCTGCATGCGTGTGTGTGTTCGTTATGTGTACGTGTCAGTGTTGCACGCCTGCATGCGTGCGTTTGTTCGTGCGAGTGTTGCGTGCTTGCATGTGTACATGCGGGGTGAGGCTACATGTCAGTCGACTGACTTTTTCATATCTGGGCAGTATATTTTCTAGCCGTTGGATACGAAATCAAGGGCCTGTAGTTTATCTTCAACCTCCACCCCCCGAGGCGCCAGCCACCGCCGACCGAACCGCCGGCCTTGGGCGCCCACGGCCGGCCCGCACGGCCACGCTGCCCTGCCCGCCCCGAAACCACTCCCCACCGCCGGTCCGCCGCCGCCCCGACCATCCCTCTAGGCCCCCCGCGCCGAGCATTTTCTCCGGCGGTCCCCACGCCACCGCCCAATCACCGTGCCCCCCACCGTCGGAGACTTCCAACCAGAGGTCTCACAACTTTGAATCCCCACCGACCAGTAATTTATTACCATTTCTCTCCTTCAGATACGTGCTGACGGGTGGGCCTTATGGTAATGTGCACTGCTGAATGTGGACCGTTTGACTGGTCAATTGATCGTGTCATCAACAAATTACGGAGCTGTATGGTGAGCTAGTGACCGTATGATCACCCTAAAATGTATTTTATTAACACAGTACAGACTCAAACTACCATTTCTTTCTTTCATATACGCGCTGACAGGTGGGCCCCACGGTTATGCGCCCCGATGGTGCAACACTAGTTGCGCCATGTGGAACGTTTGACTAGTCAATTGATTGTGTCATCAACAAAATACGGAGTTGTACGGGTGAGCCAGTGACCGTATAATCACGACATGTATTTTTTTAACACGGTACAGACGCAAGCGCTCATATATACGCGCAAGCACTCACCGCTATAAGCGCACACACGCAGACCCTACCCCTATGAGCACCTTTTAGAGAGTGAGCCAGCATATGATCTTGAGATTTTATGAAGTCACCAAAGGTGCCTCTTAGTCGAGTCGAACGTCTCCTCCCACTGAACGCACATCGGCAGAAAAATACTGAAATTAACCCATGGTAAATGCGAGCACCAGGACTTTAACCCTAGTGGGCTCGAGAAACCACTGTCCTCCTAACCATCCAACCACAGGTTGGTTAGCACCACAAAATGTATGTGCTGACCGTGATGAGCTTATTCTGAAGTCCAGTGACCATATCGTGCTTTCGCTTCAAATACAATGACCGTAAGTGTCGTCAACAAAATACAGAGCATGCATCAAATACAATGTCTGTCTGTGTCATCAACAAAATACGAAGACGTATCGTGAGCTAGATATCGTATGATCACCACGAGAAATATATACGGTGACCGTCATGACCATATTCTGAAGTCCACCGACTATCTTGTGCTTTCACTTGAAATACAGTGACCGTCACACGTGAATGTGTCATGGGCATGCATACTTTTAGAGGGCCGAGAGATAGTTTGTGTGCGTACGTGATAGTGGTGTAGAAAGAGGGGGTGTCCAGTGGAGACAAGGAGAGATATGCCCTTCGTTTCTCTTTCCCGTGACTAATATTTTAGGAGAAAATATAAACATTCACAATGCAGAACAAATATTTTTGGATGCACCATGCAATTAACTTTCATCTATAACATTGTACTATTGTACATGCTTATTTTCTTAGTGGCCGGTTGCGAGTGTGGTGTGGTGGGCACATCATTTCTAGTTGTGGTGGATCAACATGAGGACTCATGGGTCAGATCGTACCTCTTTTTTTATCCCCTCGAACAAATCGAAATGATTGAAGTTTTTCTATTTGGAATCGTCTTAGGCCTAATTCCTATTAGTTTAGTGGGATTATTCGTGACTGCATCCCGCGCCACATAGGTTGGACCGTGACGCATTAGACGAAGACCCATGTGGAGGACTCGGCGTACAACACGAAGCTACCAGAGTCATGGAGGACTCTATCCCCACTGGTGATAAGTCGACTATATATGATTTGTACCCTAGGCCCTGAGTACGTTATAGAAGCCTGGGGGCTAGTTCGTCGATAGTATACACACACACGATGCCTGGTATTCACTTGTACTTTGTACACATCCCTATCACTAATATACAGTACCAGGAGTAGGATTTTTCCTCAACTACAAGGGTCCGAACTTGGGTAAAACTTTGCCTCGTATTACCATCCAGCCTAACTATCAGGGATATCCTACTGAATGATCTGATGAATCATATCTGCCAACTACTAAGAGAGAGGTGTGTCTGTGGGGGGGGGGGCAATGTGTGCGAGAGAGGCCTAAAGATAATGTGCGTGCGGGAGACACGTAGGCACATATATGTGCGTATAGAGGGCTAGTAGAGACCGTGCGTGTGTATATATGCATGTGATAGAAATAGTGTTTTCCAACTGAGATTAGTAAAAAGAGTGGTACATAGTAGTCGGAAAGAGAGAGAGAGAGAGATATAGAGGGAGTGTGTGAGTGAGACACCCCGACACCCCGGGAGAGATTGTGAGCATGTGTGAAAGAGAAATGCCGATGTATATAAAGTGTGTGCACTTATGCGTTAGATAGAGAGATATATAGCACGTTTGTGAGAATGGGCCGAGGCATAGTGCATCTACGTGTAAAAGGCAGTTCTACGCATTAAATTAAAATATAAATGGCATTATTATTTTTGGATGAGATCATGAATTTGGCAATATGCGTATGAACGAAAATCGGTCTATCACACACCCATACTCTATTGAATTCTAACATGTGCATGTGTTTATTTCATATTATCGATCCATAGAGTGAGAGCGGTTTGAAATACAGGCAATGCATTGCTTTTGCAATTCATATATAAACATTAATTAGTGCACTCCATGTTGTTAGTGTGAAGCACTTTATACATTAGTCACTTACATGGATACATTCCAAATTGCTAGCTACGAAATAGAATACATGTTGAATTCAACATAAAGGGGGTTTCGAAGATTCGAAATCATAGGAAGTGCATTCATCTATTTGAGCCCGAGATAATGGCATTTGTAAATCAGATCTAAAAGGGGGCATCAATCTTTTGTGCGTTTGAACATGCTATATATTCATACGCATGTCTAACTATTTTTTTGCAACCAAGGAGATTATATCTGGAACCATACATGAACTGAGGTAAGTTGCATATTTTTTAATATATACTCGTGTACAATGTATATTCAAATGTACCCCCTCCATTCCAAAATAATCGTAGTTTAAGGATTTTCAAGAGTAAAGATTTGTGAAGTTTGACAAATCCTGAAAGTTCAATTCAAGAGAACCAAAAAACATTAATGCTTCTTCTCCGAAATATTGAACGAAGCGCCAAATAAGCCTCTAGTCAGCCGAAACCGCGCGAGACTAATGTTTCGTGGTAGGAAACTACTGTCCTAACTCTAGCACGTGTAGCCTATCAGCCCGATGTCCAAAGGTCTAAACCGGGGTAGGTTTGTAACTTCACCAAGACGCTAGTCTCAACCGCCTCCGAGAAGCAATTATACGCCATGGGCGCCTAAACACCCATGCGCTCGGCCAAAATCTATCCCGCCCACCATTTGGGACACCTGAGATTACTATCCTACCCCCAACCCGCAATATGTCTGAAATTTTAGATGGGGCAAAGTTTGTAACTTTCCCCAAATTTCACACATGCGCGTCCCAAACCAAAACATTGTTCACCCTTAATTCCCCCTCCCTCCGTTTCCCCATTCATACTCCGTGGGCGCCAAAATGCCCTCTCCACCAGCTGCGAAACCCCAGCCTCCTCCGTCCTCCACCCAATCCACAGCCGCCCTCCTCCATCACGCCGGAGCCGGTACCCCGACTTCGTCGTCCAACGCAACCGCAACGCCCTCAAGGACTTAGCAGCTGAAGCCAAGGCAGAGCTGCCTCCACATTGCCGACGCTGACGTGCGCCGTACCAGAACCACTTCGACCATGCCGTCCTGCGCCTCACCGTTGCCGCTCCACTGTCGCAACGTCCACGGCACCGGAGCTATTCCCGCTACACCGTTGTTCGCCGCCTCGGATCTGGTTCCCCGCCGCCGACAGATGGCCACCACACCACACTCAACAACTTGGCCATGGGTTCGTCCAAGGCTCCACCGTCCTCCACAACTTCTCGTTTCCAGTGAACCACAAGAAGATTGTTGGAAAAACAAAATGAGGACACAACACTGCCAACAGAAAGAGGTACTCCTCTTCCCTTATTCGTGCAAATCTTATGTCTCTGCTCACACCGTATTCATCCCACGAAAGAAACTAGTTGAGCGCTTCATACTGCATCTTCTTCGTGATACTAAATGCACAAGGTTTCCTCCCATTTACTATTTCACCTTTCCTAGAGTCAGTAGCCCGCCTGGATTTGAATTCAGGGTCAGTCGAATAGCAATTACAAGAAGCAGCACCCGCTTAGGCGCGCGACGCACCTAGCCCGCCTGTTCGCCGGGGAAGCGGCGCATCGATGTCTATCATAGGGGTGTGGGGCGCAGGAGCTGTTTGCGCCCGATCTGGAGGTCGGCGGGGCTTGAAGGGATGGCCGGGGGCGGTGCCAAGCACGGCGGTGCAGTGAGGTCGAGGGGAGGGCGGAGGCAGGGGACTGGGCCGGTGGTCGCTGGCATTTCGAGGAAGATCGTAACACTCACTGGCTAGAGGTAGATGAAGGCGATCTGCCCGTTCTTTGTACATCAGACGGTGCAGAAAAAATGGACTGACCTATTTATTTTCAATCGACTGTTATTTTCATAGGACCACACCTTGTGGTGTGCTGGAGGAGTATCTGCATTTCCCAGCCATCCCTGTGCTCATATTTCAAAATCCTAGAATCTTGCAATTTTGTGTGCCATGCATGTTGTAGAGCTATCATATGTCTCCCGTCATTTATTTCTCACCGACCTGCTATCTGCTACCTTTACACTATACTACTTGTGCACACACTTCACCCATACTCACACTATTGTTTTTTTATGCATGGGTATTTAGACTCTAACGCAGTGTTGATGAATACAAAAAAGAAAAGGCAGAAGTCGCTCTAGTGTAATTCGAAGATAAGCACTGAGCGTCTCGCTGCTCTAAAGGGTGCAGTGCCAGCAGATGGAGATAGTAAACGTAGCGCTGCAGTTGATGATCTCAATTGCCACACACAACCATTCCAGGTGCTTGCTTTCACTTCGCACTGTCAAATGTGGTTGCATGTTGCATATGGTGTCTAGCTTGTATTGCTTCCAATTTGGTTAAATTGCATCGGCTTACTTTACACATTGTACCTTTGATAATGACATGCCTTCCTGTTTTTGATACATACTAGATATGTCTATTAACCATGTTCATACATCAAACTAATGCTCTTTTGTATCCCTCATCAATCACTTCTGACGAGACAGTCACCCTAGTGGGTTACTGTGAGACGCGCTACTCGTTTAAAGAGTGCGGTGTCATCCTCCCCACGTGATTCTCAAGAAACAGCAAGGCTAAATG
Source organism: Triticum aestivum (assembly GCF_018294505.1). NCBI lineage: Eukaryota > Viridiplantae > Streptophyta > Magnoliopsida > Poales > Poaceae > Triticum > Triticum aestivum. The sequence goes on along the minus strand of NC_057808.1, from coordinate 160,963,479 downwards.
AAGATAGTCAATGTAGCTCTCTAGTTGATGACTGCAATTCCCCCACACCACCATCGCAAGTGCTTGCTCTTACTTGGCAGTGTGATATGTGGTTGCATGTTGCATATGGTGTCTACCTTGTAATGCTTCTAATTAGGGTAAATTGCATCTGCTTCGTTAACACATTATACCTGTGAATATGACATACGTTCCTGTTTTTGGTACATATTACGTCTTTCTATTAACCATGTTCTTAATCAAACTACTCTTCTTGTGTGTCCCTCATCAATCACTTCTGACGAGACACCTTCAAGTTGATAGTGTAATATTGGTTGCATCTTGCATATCATTTCAAACATGTATTGCCTCTAATTTGTTGAAGTGCCACTTATAATGAGACACATCTAACTTGGTAGAGTGATTTTGGTTGGATCTTTCATATGGTGTCTAGATTGCATTGCTTCCAATTTGTTGAAATGTCTTCTGCTTAGCGTTTTTCGTACATATTCCATCCTCCTACATGTGGTTGCCATACATAAAAGTTGTGTTCGTCGGTATCATGCATCAACGAATTTGGAAGTGCGAAATTCATTCCTTTTTCTTGTGTGTTTACTTGACAAGGAAAAATCTAAAAGGACGAAGGCACGAAATGATGGTGGTCCTCTAGAGCAACCGAAACAGATGATCTCTGCAGATTGTCCTGCTACTCCTACTGCAGTGCAAGTTCCAAATCTCATCTCCCCTACTCCACAACCCCAGGTGCTTGCTCTAACACGGCAGTGTGATATCTGGTTGCATGTTGCATATGGTGCCTAGCTTGTATTGCTCCTAATTTGTTAAATTGCATCTCCTTAGCTTAGACATTATACATGTGAAAATGACATGCCTTCCTATTTTTGGTACATACTACATCTGCCTATCACACCAAGTTCTTACATCAAACTTGTCGTGGAATTGTCATGGCAGATGTCCTAGTGTGAGGACTTAGTCGTGGAGCCATGGCAACGAAGTTAGCTTAAAGGGGTTAAACAGGACAAAGGACATGAGGAGTTTATACTGGTTTGGCCCCTTGCGGTGAACGTAAAGGCCTAATCCAGTTGAGGTGGTATTGCTAGGGTTTCGATGACCAGGGAGCGAATACGCTAAGCCTGGCTCTCGATCTGTTGTCTCTTGTCCCTAAACCGCCGCCGGGTCATCCCTTTATATACACAGGTTGACACCCGGCGGTTCACAGAATCCCGGCCGGCTCATAAACGTGTCCGGCTCGGTTTCTACTCTTTCCTATCTTACAATACAAGTCATACATCTTATGGCGGTTTACATCTTTGGGCCCTAATCCGCCTTTAGGCTTTGGGCCTTACTATTAAGCCTCCGTTGTAAATCGCCATCTTCTATGTCTTCATGGGCTTCAAATATGGGTAAGTCACTATGAGCATAATCTGGCCCCTCCTGTGCGGTTTATACTCAATAGTTATATCCCCAACATTAGGCCCCATGTTGATTTGAACTTGTTCATGTCAATCTTCAACACTAAGGAAAATTCCTTCTTTAACACCTTCGCGAAATCCTTGCAACTCGTTGTGACATCATCTTCCAAGATCATGGTAATCCGCTGTGACGTCACCTGGTATTAAAAAATCATATATACACCACCCTTTTAATGAGCCTCCGATGATCGAGGTGACAACCCTGTCACATATCCAATTTGGCGCTCCTCGATTCCCACGCATGTCACTTATCCATTCGCATTATAAATAGGGCCGAGGGTCTCTTTCACTTTCCCCCCTCGTGCCTCCTCGCTTTGTCTTCTTCCTCACATCGACCTAGCGCAAAAGCTCAGCCGCCGCAGCCAAGTCTCATCCTCGACCTCTACTCCGGCCGCTGCATAACCCTGAACGCACCAGAGAATCACGGAGCCTCTCCGCTGTTCCATCAGCATCGGTAAGCCTTCTTTCCTTCCGCCATAGATCTGTCATTAGGGTTTCAATGTTCATCGGTGTTCGTCGGTGTTTGTCGCTGTGCAATGGCTCTTTGATTCAAACCTGGATATTTGTCCTGTATAGAGATGGCCATAGTCCTTCTTTTTATCAGTGCATCTCGTTTAAGTAGAAACTCCAATATGAACCTTTATCAACTGCTTCGGTACCAATATTTAGGTCTGAATATATTTTCATTTTCTGACACGCGGTAGATCGAAAATTATAATGCCAACTTGTGAAACCTGTTTTTTCATCACTTAGTTATTTTCCAACTTCAGATATGCACCTTCAATACCAGTGTAGGCGGTTAAACTTTAGAAAATGATAACCTGCCAGGTACCATTAGTCCCCTCTTAAACCGCCAATCGCTCGTCTTTGTGACTGTGACAACATTAACCTCCGGTTTAACACCTTAATATGCTTCAACACTTTCTGCCTTTTAACTTTTAACAAATTAATCATGAATGTTAAACCGGCACAAATCTTCCTCTAGGTTGTTTGAACAGGATGGCCAAATCCTTTTATGCCTGCAACTGGGTTCCGTCCCGGGTTACAGAAGAAGAGCTGAACAGATGTGTTGCGACTGGCGCTTTAGCAAAAAAGGATGGCATCCATTGGAGAGCTCCTCGTCCAGAAAATCCACCTCAGCCCAAAGATGGGGAAGTGGTCGTTTTTGTTGATCATCTGGGTCGAGGGTTCAGCCCTCCCGGATCAAAAAAATTCCGTGACATGCTCCATTTCTTCCAAGTCCACCCTCAAGATATTGGACCTAACTTTGTGTCCAATATTTGCAACTTCCAAGTCTTTTGTGAAGCTTACCTACAAGAAGAGCCCACAGTTGAATTGTTCAGAGATTTCTTCTACTTAAACCGCCGTACCGAGTTTACAGACGGACCCAATACTGAATTGGGTGGGGTATCAATTCAGAAAAGGAAAGACGTCGGCTTCCCTCACACTAAGCTTCATAGCCATCCCAAAGATTGGAATCACACTTGGATTTATTGCCAAGATACATCTCCAACTGGCGAGAACCCTCTGCCGGGTTACCGTGCTCACTAGCTTACCAGTAGTCATCCGCCCCCCAAGACTTAGTGCAAAGGAGCGGGCTAAATATGCCCCACAGCTTTCGAAGCTCAGAGCCTTTGTGGCCAACGGTTTGACAGGCATTGACTTTGTTCGTTGCTGGGTATCTTGGAGCATCTCGCCTTTAAGCCATCATCCCAGTTTAATGTGCGAGTACACAGGGGACGTGAAAGACCCTCAACGGCACATTGATACTCAGCTGACTGATGCTGAAATTACTGAAGCTGTCAAGAAGATGCTGGATGAACCGGTGGCTGACTGCAGCAAAACCGGGCTTAGTCCTTTCTGCGTTTCTAATAAACCGCCAGCTGTAAGAATTTCATAACTCCTGTTTTAATCCGATCTTTTTAACAGTTCCTTATAACCTTGGTCAATCTTTAACAGGGTGATGACCCATTCTGGAAGATGAAACCACAGGATAAACCGGCCAAGACGCCTCGCGCCAAGACCATGGTCACCAAGAAACCTGCCAAGAAGAAAACCGCCGAGTCCACCGAGCTGAACATCGATGATGATCTTGAGAATCCGGAATCAGAGGTAGAACTTGATTCTCTTGGCTCCTTTTTCATACACCTCATTGACAATGATCATTATCAGGATGACGCTGAGGCTAGCCATGCTGATGATGTAGAGGTAATTATTCTTTCCTCCGGTTCAGATCCTCTGCCAACACAGAAAACCCATCAAGCAAACCGGGAAGTAAGATTTTCACACCCTCTAGCTTATTTGGATCCAAACTTTCTTTTGAAGAAACAGCAACACGAAGCTCGCCGCACAACCCGACATAGTGGCCAGGTGGTTACTTCGTCCGGTTTACCGAACACGCCGGTTCGTAAATACCGCCCAGAGGTTTCTCATATTTCTGACACATCTTATCCCAAGGCGGGTTATTTCCGACAACCTCTTAATCCGTCTGATTCAAACTATCAGGGAACTTCTCACTCTTCCTCAGACAAATCCACAGGGACACAACTTCCACCCCTCAAAACTGTTCCTGGGTGAGCATATCAAACTGGCCCTTTATACATTATGTTTACTCACTATACTAACCTTTATGTTCGTCCCTTTCAGAGCTAAAGCCAGACCCAGCAAAAAGGCCAAGTTGAATAAACCGGCTGACGATAACACGGCCACTAAACAGAGAAAACCCCAGAACCAGTGGAACCAAACACTGACGCTATTCTTGATGATCCGCCACCGCAAGATCATGACTTTTTTGTTGAACAAATGGAAATTGATCCAACGGGCCATGCTGATAAACGGACAAGCCCAATCAAATCTGCTGATAAACCACCAAGCCCAGTTAAAGCTGCTGATAAACCGCCAAGCCCAGTTAAATCTGCTGATGACAAAACGGATGATGTTGTAGTTACTGGCTTTGGCTACACCACCCCTGGCAACCCTATTTCTTTGTCAAAACATAGTGCCAAGGAAGAATTTGCTGCTATGGACAAGGGCAAGTGGAAAACGGATTTGGCAAGCTATGCCCACCTCAACGCCCAAGATATCCATTCTGGGTTTTTAAACCGTTTGTACACAAGCCGTGATTATGAAGCCGGTTTAGTGAACATGATGAAGGAGCAGTATGAGGTAAATGTCACTAACTCTACATAAGTATCGTTTCCTTATGACCGGTTTAGACTATCAACTCTAGTAGCCCCCAAGGGCCGGTTTACAATATCAATGTAAACCGGGACTTTGTAAAATAACAATGCTTCAATTTTGCCTGTGTAGCCCCCAAGGGCCGGTTTATACCTTGAGGATGAACCGGTACTTTTCTGTCGTAAGACTCAAAAATTCTTGTTGAACACCTTTGTAATCTGATTGATGAAAGAAAAAATCCATAGTTTTGACTTGAGCAAATATGCATTAGCCCCCAAGTGCCAAGTGTAGAACATGTTATGTGCTTGGGACTTGTAATAATGTTTGATAAGAAGCAATAGGCATTAGCCCCCAAGTGCCAAGGGTATAACTTGTTATGTGCTTGGGACTTCAAATATGTACTGCTAACTCATAAATTGAATCTCTTGCGGGCTGACCTTAGCAAATAGGAATCTCAAATCGTGGACCTTCAAGAAAATATCAAATCTCAACAAACAGAAACTTCCAAAGCCAAGGAGGAACTAACGAGCGCTTTAGCAGCCATGGAAAAACTGAAGGAGAGCTTCAAGAGTGAGCGGGCAGGCCTAGACATAGAGAAGGCAACTCTGCTGAAGAGGGCTGAGGATGCTGAAGCGGCCCTTAATCCGGTAACAGAAGAGCTGAATGGCTTGAAGCGGCAAATAAATGCCATGACCTCTGCTGTTTTTAGTAAAGAACCTCTTCATAAACATAAGATATGTAGTATCTATGAAATTATGGGTTTACTGATGTTTTTTGATAATGCAGGAAGCCGCATTGCGCATCTTGGCTCGGATATGCGTCTAAAGCTGAAAGCTGCCTATACACTTATAGAGCAGTTATATACCGGTGTACAGCGGGTCATCTGCACAGCCTCCCATAATAAACCGCCCCCAACCTTAATCAAGGAAACGTTTGAAAGGTTGTCAATGATGCCTGCCCGGTTTGAAGAATTGAAGAAATCGGCTGCCAGGGAAGTGCTCTTACTGCATTAACACGGGCCAAAGCGTGGATATCTAATCTTGATCCGGCCGATATTGGAAACGGCTATCCAAGCATAAAGGAGGACGGGTCAGATTTTGATAATGACGACCTCAGAGCCATAACGAGGGAAATGCGTCCATTAGCTAGCAAATTGGCTGAAGAGACTGATCTTTCACATTATCAGTCGATTTATGATGCCGACAACAAACGGGTTAATGCGTCAACTTATGATGCGCAAAATCTTATCCCGCCAATCCGTAAGCATACTTATGCCCCTGAAGTTGACCCCTCCACCCTTATAAGCGATGAAGCTATATTCAAAGCCTTAACTGGGATCAATTGGTCGACCATTGACTTCCAGCAACTGGGTAGAGAAGAGGAGGATGAACCGGCGCAGGATGATCCGCAAGCTTCAAGCCAGCCCGGCCAAGATTCATAAACTGGGGGTCGGTTTAACTTCTTCCTTGTGCAAGACTTATTGAAAAATTTTGGGCATCAACCGCCTTGTAATAGGCTAGTTTAAACTCTTGATCTGGTATGCCACCGTGCATATTTACTTTGCATGACACTGTTAATCCCCCGTAATGAGATATGATGTGTATGCTCATGAGTACCAGTTTATTGAATATGTTCCTGCATACAACAGTTGTAAAGTTTCTTGGCAGTTTACCACTGGACGGGTCATAACGCCCAATACCCAACCATGGAAACTAACATAGTTTATAACCAAGGTTGGATGTAAAAATAATCAAATATGAAATATATCATACCTGTGATATTGGATCATACTGTTGGTTTACCAAAACTAGTGTATTAAGGGTTATAACCCAAAACTTGAATACTGGTAATTATCATATGTTTGCCGGTTGATGAATAAAACTAGGCCGGGTCAATAAACACCGGATATTAATTTACCTCTTACTGGTGACTTATGGTTAAAGGCCAGGCCGGGTTAATAAACACCGGTGAATTATAATCATAAAGCATTATAAACCTCATCAAATAAACTTAAAAATTCAAGAGGATTTAAGTAGTCATAATTGTGGTATTGCACCGATCAAGCGGGTTTAAGCTATGGTTCGGATACGACCAAAGCCCCCAAGTGATCATCCTGGTGGCCTTATGCCGATCAAGAGGGTATAAGCTTTGGTTCGAATACGACAAAAGCCCCTAAGTGATCATCCTGGCGGCCTTACGCCAATCAAGAGGGTATAAGCTATAGTTCGAATACGACCAAGCCCCCAAGTGATTATCCTAGTGGCCGTACGCCAATCAAGAGGGTATAAGCTATGGTTCGAATACATCCAAGCCCCCAAGTGATTATCCTGGTGGCCTTACGCTAATCAAGAGGGTATAAGCTATGGTTCGAATATGACCAAGCCCCCAAGTGATATTGTGGGCTGTGCCCAAGGGGCACCTATGTTTGAGTTGTGCTTTTACAATAGACTCTCTTTGGTCCCTTTAACCTGGGTAGCAAACCCCCAAGTTTTTTTTTCTTTTTTGCAATCGGCTTATCAGCCGGTTCAAAGGGTAATCATAACTTCATGCATAAGCCGGAAGCCCCCAAGTAACCAAAAACTTTTAAGAAAGAACGACAGAGGCCCCGCTTTAGCAGGGATGCCAGTTTATTATATTGACCATAATATATATATTGTCAAAAATATGTACATAAGGAGAGCCTGTGGCTCAGCTGTAGTAAGGCCGAAGATGAGCAATATTCCACGGCCGGTGGGTCTCCTCCTCCGATTTACGTGAGTCTTCGTGCTCTCGAACATCGATAAGGTAGTATGACCTGTTGTTCAGATTCTTGCTGACCACAAAGGGTCCCTCCCTAGGTGGGGATAACTTGTGCATATCAATCTGATCCTGGATAAGCCGGAGCACCAGATCCCCTTCTTGAAAAGTTCTGGTTTTAACCCGGCGGCTGTGGTAACGATGCAGATCTTGCTGGTAAATCGCCGACCGAGCCGCCTCTCTGTCCCGCTTCTCATCTAATAGGTCCAGTGCTTCTTGACGTGCTTTTTCATTGTCCGCTTCAACATAAGCCGCCACATGAGGCGAGTCGTGCCGGATGTCACTAGGGAGAACTGCCTCCGCTCCATAAACCATGAAGAAAGGCGTGTAACCCGTAGACCTATTGGGGGTGGTATTAATGCTACATAATACGGAAGGTAACTCTTCCACCCAACAACCCGGTGTCCTCTGCAAAGGAACCATAAGCCGAGGCTTGATGCCCCTCAAGATCTCTTCATTGGCTCTCTCAGCTTGACCATTAGATTGGGGGTGAGCAACTGACGACACATCAATCCTGATATGTTCTTCTTGACAAAATTCTTTCATAGCACCTTTGGAGAGGTTAGTGCCATTGTCTGTTATAATGCTGTGTGGAAAGCCAAAACAGAAAATCACCTTCTTCATGAATTGAACTGCCGTCGCCGCATCACACTTACTGACTGGCTCTGCCTCCACCCACTTAGTGAACTTGTCAACCGCCACCAAAAGGTGGGTTTTCTTATCCTTGGACCTCTTAAAGGGTCCAACCATATCCAGCCGCCAAGTTGCAAAAGGCCAAGTGATTGGAATCATCCTCAACTCCTGAGCTGGAACATGAGCTCAACGTGAAACTTCTGACAACCATCACACTTTCTGACCAAGTCCTCAACATCAGCATGAGCCGTCAGCCAATAGAAACCATGACGAAAAGCTTTGGCTACCAGGGATTTTGAACCGGCATGATGACCACAATCTCCTTCGTGGATCTCACGCAAAATCTCACAGCCTTCTTCAGGAGACACGCAACGCTGAAACGCCCCTGTGACACTGAAATGATGCAACTCCCCGTTGACAATGGTCATTGACTTGGACCGCCGGATTATCTGCCTGGCCAAAGTTTCATCCTCAGGTAACTCGCCCCGGGTCATATATGCCAAATATGGAACTGTCCAATCAGGGATAACATGAAGAGCCGCCACCAACTGAGCTTCCGGGTCAGGAACAGCCAAATCCTCCTCTGTGGGTAACTTGACTAACGGGTTATGAAGAACGTCCAGAAAGACATTAGGTGGTACTGGTTTACGTTGAGAACCCAACCAGCTTAAAGCATCAGCCGCTTCATTCTTTCTCCGGTCAACATGCTCAACTTGATAACCCTTGAAGTGACCAGCAATAACATCCACCTCTCGTCGATAAGCCGCCATGAGTGGATCCTTGGAATCCCAAGTACCAGAGACTTGTTGAGCCACCAAATCTGAGTCACCAAAGCACCTAACCCGGCTTATGTTCATCTCCTTAGCCATCCGAAGACCGTGGAGTAAGGCCTCATACTCAGCTGCATTTTTAGTGCAAGGGAACATCAAACGGAGAACATAACAAAATTTATCACCTCGAGGGGATGCTAACACAACTCCAGCCCCCGAGCCCTTCAATTGCCTGGACCCATCAAAGTGAATAGTCCAATACGTGTTATCTGGCTTTTCCTCAGGAATCTGCAGCTCTGTCCAGTCATTGATGAAATCCACCGGTGCTTGAGACTTGATGGCCGTGCGACTTCAAACCATGAGGCCCAAGCTCAATGGCCCACTTGGCTATCCGACCTGTAGCTTCTCTGTTCTGAATAATATCTCCTAAAGGAGCAGAACTAACCACAGTGATGGGATGACCCAGAAAATACTGCTTAAGCTTCCGACTGGCCATGAACATCCCATATACAAGCTTCTGCCAGTGTGGATACCTTTGCTTGGACTCAATAAGGACCTCACTGATGTAGTAAACCGGTCGTTGAACCGGATATTCTTTGCCTGCCTCCTTCCGTTCCACCACAATAGCCACACTGACAGCCCGAGCATTGGCGGCCACATATAACAACATGGCTCTTTATCAATGGGAGCAGCAAGAACCGGTGGCTCAGCTAACTGCTTTTTCAAATCCTGAAACGTCGCATTATCAGCATCACTCCAGACAAAATTATCTGTCTTTTTCATCATCTCATATAGAGGGATAGCCTTCTCCCCCAACCAGCTGATAAACCGTCTTAGCGCTGCAATACAACCCACAAGACGTTGAACATCATTAATGCATGCCTGTTCAGCCAGAGAAGTAATGGCCTTGATCTTCTCCGGATTAGCTTCAATGCCCTTGTTATACACCAGAAAGCCCAAGAGCTTACCCGCCGGTACACCAAAGACACACTTGGCCAGGTTAAGCATCATCTTATAAAATCAGAGATTATCAAAAATTTCCTTCAAATCGACTCTCAACGTCTCCTTCTTCCTAGACTTCACCACAATATCATCCACATAAGCATGAACATTGCGCCCAATCTGAGTATGAAGACAATTCTGCACATAGCGCTGATAAGTCGCCTGGGCACTCTTGAGCCCAAAAGGCATAGACACCTAGTAGAAGGCTTCAAAGGGAGTTATAAAAGATGTCTTCTCCTGGTCCTTAACTGCCATCTTGATCTGATGATAACCAGAATAAGCATCCAAAAAACTCAAACGCTCACAACCGGCCGTAGCATCAATAATCTGACCAATACGAGGAAGAGCGAAAGGATCAGCTGGACAAGCCTTGTTTAGATCCGTGTAGTCCACACACATGCGCCAAGTGCCATTCTTCTTGAGTACCAGCATCGGGTTAGCCAGCCACTCAGGATGAAAAACCTCAACAATAAACCCAGCCGCCAAGAGCCCGGCTACCTCCTCACCAATGGCCTTGCACCTTTCTTCATTGAAACGTCAAAGAAACTGCTTGATAGGTTTAAACTTGGGATCAATATTGAGAGTGTGCTTAGCGAGTTCCCTTGGTACACCTGGCATGTCAGAAGGTTTCCATGCAAAGATATCCCGGTTCTCACGGATGAACTCGATGAGCGCGCTTTCCTATTTTGGATCCAGATTATTGCTGATGCTGAACTGCTTGGATGAATCACCAGGAATAAAATCAACCAGCATAGTCTCATCAGCCGATTTAAACTTCAAGGCCTGATCATGCTCTGTAGTTGGCTTTTTCAAAGAAGTCATATCCGCTGGATCAACATTGTCCTTATAAAACTTCAACTCCTCTGTTGCACAAACCGACTCAGCATAAGCTGCATCACCCTCTTCACATTCCAAAGCTATCTTCCGGATCCCCTGTACCGTGATGGTCCCCTTATGACCCGGCATTTTGAGCTGCAGATAAACATAACAGGGCCTTGCCATGAACATAGCATAAGCCGGCCGTCCAAACAGGGCATGATAAGGGCTCTTGATTTTCACCACCTCAAAGGTCAATGTTTCTGATCTAGAGTCATGATCATCTCCAAAAGCAACTTCCAGAGTTATCTTACCAACTGGATACGCCGACTTACCAGGCACCACACCTTGGAAAATAGTGTTCGACAGTTTAAGATTTTTATCTGTCAACCCCATGCGACGGAAGGTTTCATAATAAAGGATATTGATGTTGCTCCCTCCGTCCATGAGCACCTTAGTGAAATTATACCCTCCAACTTGTGGTGCAACTACCAATGCCAGGTGACCCAGATTATCAACCGGGGGCGGGTGATCCTCCCGACTCCACATGATGGGCTGCTCAGACCAGCGCAAATAACGAGGAACTGCCGGTTCAACGGAGTTTACTGCCCTTTTGTGAAGCTTCTGAACCCTCTTGCATAAACTTGTGGTGAAGACGTGGTACTGCCCACTATTCAGCTTTTTTGGGTTACTCTGATACCCAGACTGCTGCTGTTGATTCCTCTGATCTGACTGTTGATGGTAGCCACCCTGATTGCCTTGATTGCCTTGATTACCTTGATGACCTTGGAATCCAGAGCTTGAACCGCCACCACCATAACCCGGACCCTGAGAGCCGGACCCTGAACCACCACCCGGTCCATGGTTGCCTTCAAAAAGATTTGAATGATTGAACTCCTTCATGTTGAAACAATCCTTCCAGAGATGAGTAGACGGTCTTTGCCGCGTACCATGCCTTGGGTAGGGCTGATTCAACAGATGCTCAAGATTAATGCCTGATCCTCCGGTCTGTGGAGGCGGTCTACCCTTACGACCCTGGCCATTATTCTGTGCATTGGCATTTGCCACAAATCCCAAACTATTATCAGCCTTGCGCTTACCATTTCCTCCTTGATTCGCCGCCGAATTATGCTGCTGCCCTCTGGTGGTGCTGCTCTTCTTTCCCTTTCCCGTCTTTTCATTGTCAGACTCGGGGTCCTTGGTACCATCAGAGTCAGCGTATTTTACCAGAGCCACCATGAGCGTCCCCATGTCATTGCAGTGGCATTTTAACCGCCCTAATTTCTGCTTGAGGGGCGTAAAACGGCAATTTTTCTCCAACGTCAAGACTGCTGAATCGGCATTGATCCGGTCCAATGAGTGCAGGATTGTTGAAACCTGGCGCACCCAATGGGTTGTCGACTCACCTTCTTCCTGGACACAGAAGGCCAAATCCACAATTCACATGGGCTGCTTGCACGTGTCCTTGAAATTCTGGATAAACCGGGCTTTTAACTCGGCCCATGACCCAACAGAGTTAGCCGGTAACCCCTTCAACCAAGTACGAGCCGTCCCTTCCAACATCATGGTGAAGTATTTAGCGCATGCAGCCTCATCAACATCCAGCAGTTCCATCACCAATCTCATAACTCTCAATCCATGCTTCAGGAGGTAAATGGGCAATGTAGTTGGGCACCATACGGGGACCTTTGAAATCCTTGGGCAACCGTACGTTACGTAGAGCCGGGACCAAACACGGCACACCCAAAGTCCTGAAAGTTACACCTGTCTCGACCGAAGTCATCGGACGAACCGGGGAAGGTTCACGGGCCGCGTACTGAGCCGCTAGCTCGGCCTCCCGACGCGCTCTACCTTGATCCACTATGTTCTGCGCCTCAGCACCATCTCCCGCCGGGTTATGCCCACGCGGCGGGTTACGGTTCCGCGCACTGCTCGACACAGCAGGTTCATCGATATGTCTGCTATAACTCTGGCTTGGGCGAGGGGTGAAATGAATCCTTTCACGACTGTAAGAATAAGCCTGCTGCTGAACCAACGCCGTCTGTAACAGCTCTCGAGCTCCCTGGGTTTCAACGACCACTGGAGACTCGCCTTCAACTAGAAGAGTCGCCAATCGCGACGCCGCAGCGATCATGTTATCCAAAGGGTTAGAGTAATGACCCGGCGGTGTCGGCGCTGAGGCAGGTTATTGTGCTGAGGTGGGTCCGACGTGCGTGGCTTAACCAGCGTTCCTGTACCAGGTGCTTCGACCCGGTTTACCACTGTCGGGTTACTGGTTCCTGCTCCTGGCGTGTTAAAGAGATTTCTTGCTTCATAAACCGGGGGCAGACGAGTCTGAGGCCTCCTTCTCATGACATCGTTCGAAGCGTTCTGGTCTAGCATGAGCCGGTAAGACTCCACCTGAATCCGCTGTGCCTGAGCATCCAAAGCGGCCCGCTCTTCAACCATCCTGGTGTTTTCCGCATTCACCTCCTCCTTGGCCTGTGCTATCTCATCACGCAATTTCGTAACTGCGGCATTATGTTGATCCTGACCCGTCGGATTAACCCCTGTTGTTATCAACGCTGTCAGTTTGTCCACCAAGTCAGTTAAAACCTAGGCCGGCGGCCGCACAGGGCTTCCTGCCCCGGCAGCCGTCGCCGCTGCTGACCGAGAAATAAATTCTGCTGCAGTTGATGAATGTTGCACGGGCTGTGTACCGGCCATGAAGATCGCAACCCGGTTCGCCGGTTCAAGGGGGTCCGGCCATCCTGCAACTGATATAATGACTCGGTCTCAATGGTGGATGACTCGCCATCTGAATAGACAACCGTCTCACTGTTAGATACCGATTCAGATCCTGCAGCGTTAATGAATCCCACGAAGGCACGCTTCATGGTGGGCTGAACTCGGGCGGGTCTTGCACGCTGAGCGTTCTCGACGATGTCGGTGCAGATGTCCAGCTCAGAGCCTGGTTCGCCAATCTTGCCAATGGAAACATGAATCCCGCCGAAGGGGACCCGGTACCCGTACTCGATTGAGCCGGCCTCGGGGCCCCAGCCTGCATCGTCGATGTAGAGCTTGCCGCGACGACTCTTGGTCATCTGGCCCACGGCGTATCCCTTGAGACCTTCGAAGTTTCCCTCTAAGAACTTGAAACCATCGTGCGATCTCCCCACGGTGGGCGCCAACTGTCGTGGAATTGTCACGGCAGATGTCCTAGTGTGAGGACTTAGTCGTGGAGCCATCGCAACGAAGTTAGCTTAAAGGCGTAAAACAGGACAAAGAACACGAGGAGTTTATACTGGTTTGGCCCCTTGCGGTGAAGGTAAAGGCCTAATCCAGTTGAGGTGGTATTGCTAGGGTTTCGATGACCAGGGAGCGAATACGCTAAGCCTGGCTCTTGATCTGTTGTCTCTTGTCCCTAAACCGTTGTCGGGTCGTCCGTTTATATACAAAGGTTGACACCCGACGGTTCACAGAATCCTGGCTGGCTCATAAACGTGTCCAGCTCTGTTTCTACTCTTTCCTATCTTACAATACAAGTCATACATCTTATGGCGGTTTACATCTTTGGGCCCTAATCCGCCTTTGGGCTTTGGGCCTTACTATTAAGCCTCCGTCGTAAAGCGCCATCTTCCATGTCTTCATTGGCTTCAAATATGGGTAAGTCACTATGAGCATAACCCGGCCCCTCCTGGGCGGTTTATACTCAATAGTTATATCCCCAACAAAACTATTGTTCTTGTGTATCCTGCATCTATCGCTTATGATGATACAGTCACGCCCATGGGTTAGTATGAGACGTGCTACTCTTATAAAGAGTGCAGTTTCATCCTCTCCACATGATTCTTAAGAAACAGCAAGCCTAAATGAAGATATTGAACATAGCTTTGTACTTGAAGTCCGCACTTCCCCTACACCACCATCGCAGGTGCTTGTTGTAACTTCGCAGTGTGATATGTGGTTGCATGTTGCATACGGTGTCTAGCTTGTAATGCTTCTAATTAGGGTAAATTGCATCTGCTTAGTTTACACATGATATGTGTGAATATGACATGCTTTCATGTTTTTGGTACATACTATATCTTTCTATCACACCATGTTTTTACATGAAACTACTCTTCTTGTGTATCCTGCGTCAGTCACATATGATGGGACACCTTTAAGTTGGCAGTGTGATATTGGTTTGCGTCTTGAATATGATTCTAGCATATAGTGCTTCTAGTTTGATGAACGCCATTAGCAGAGTGATATTGATTGCACCTTCCATATGGTGTCTAGCTTGCATTGCTTCCAATTTGTTGAAGTGCCTTCTGCTTAGTTACCACATCATAGGTGTGAATATGTCAAGCCGTCCAGTGTTTCGTACATACTCCATCCTCGTATCATGACTTTGCCTTTCATCAGAGTAGTGTTCGTCAGTATCATGCATGAATGAGTTCTGAAGAGCGAATTATTTCTTTTTCTTGTCGGTTTGATCTCACAATGCAAAATCAATAATGCGTAAGGAAATTGGTAAGCCATTGGATGATGGTGGTCCTTCCGAGCAATTGAAACGGAGGGTCTCTACAGATTCTACTCTGCCATCCTCCGAACAAGATTCGCAAGACAATGCAAGGCTAAACAGTCAACGTAGCTGTGTAGATGATGAGCACATCTCCCCTACTCCACCATCACAGGTGCTTGCTCTAACTTGGCACTATTATATGTGGTTGCATGTTGGTATGATGTCTAGCTTGTATTGCTTCTAACTTTGTTGAATTGCATCTGCTTACTTTACACATAATGCCTGTGAATATGACATGTGTTCTTCTTTCTAGAACATACTATATCTGATCACACCATGTTCTTACATCAGATTACTGTTCTTGCATATCCCGCCTCAGTCACTTATGAGAAGGCACCTTTAAGTCGCCACTGAGGCACCTTTAAGTCGCCACTTTGATATTGGTTTTGTCTTGCATATGATTTCTAGCATGTACTGCTTCTAATTGTTGAAACGCCATACAGTTTGAACTTGGCAGAGTGATATTGGTTGCACCTTTCATATGATGTCTAGCTTGAAGTGCTTCTAATTTGTTGAAATGCCTTCTGCTTAGTTAACACATCATAGGTGTGAATATGTCACACCGTCCTGCTTTTCGTACATATTCCATCCTCATATCATGTTTTTGCCTTTCATCCGAGTAGTGTTCATCAGTATCATGCATGAATGAGTTCTGAAGAGCGAATTTTAGTCCTTTTTCTTATCGGTTTGACTTCACAATGCAAAATCAATACAACTGAAGGAAATTAGTCCGGCAGTGGATGATGGTGGTCCTTCGGAGCAACTCAAACAGTCGGTCTCTACAGATTCCACTCCGCCATCCTACCAACAAGATTCGCAATACAACACAAGGCTGGATAGTCAATGTAGCTGTGTAGATGATGAGAACATCTTCCCTACTCCACCATCACAGGTGCTTGCTCTAACTTGGCACTATTATATGTGGTTGCATGTGGCCTATGATGTCTAGCTTGTATTGCTTCTAACTTTGTTGAATTGCATCTGCTTACTTTACACATAATGCTTGTGAATATGACACATGTTCCTGTTTCTAGAACATACGTGTAGATGATGAGCACATCTCCCCTACTCCACCATCACATGTGCTTGCTCTAACTTGGAACTGTTATATGTGGTTGCATGTTCCATATGATGTCTAGTTTGTATTGCTTCTGATTTTGTTGAATTGCATCTGTGTAGCTTACAACTTATACCTGCAACGATCACTTACCCATAAGACACATTTAACTTGGGAGTGTGATGTAGGTAGCATCTTGCATTGTCTTCGAGCTTGTACTGCTTCTAATTTCTTGAAATGGCACTTACGACGAGACACTTTTTACCTGATAGAGTGATATTGGTTGCATGTTCATATGGTTCCTAGCTTTCATTTCTTCTAATTTTGTTGAAATGCCTTCTACTTACTGTTTTTCATACATATTCCATCCTCCTATCGTACGTCTGAATATGCAATGCTGTCTTTTTTTGTATATATTCCATCCTCCTATCCCGTGCTTGCCTTACATCAAAGTAGTGTTCGTCTCTATCATGCATAAACCAGTTATGCAGAGCTAATTTTATTCATCTTCTTTTGGTTTTGACTTCATAAGGCAATATCAGAAAATAGGAAGGAAAAGAGTAAGTTAGGGGATGTTGGTAGTCCTCCAGACCGACGCAAATAGAGACTCTCCAGATTTGCCACTGCTACTACTAATGAAGTTGAAGTCCCAAGTCTACATGATGAGTTCATCTCCCGTACTCCACCATCGCAGGTGCTTGCTCTAAGTTGACAGTGTGATAATTGGTTTCATGTTGCGTATGTTGTCTAGCATGTATTTCTTCTATTTTGATTAAATTTCACCTGCTGAGTTTATACGTTATACATGTGCATATGACATGCCTTTCTGTGTCTAGAATACACTACATCTATGATCATACCATGTTCTTACATCAAAGTACTGTTGTTGTGTATCCCGGATCTTTCACTCATGATTGGACGCTTTTAACATGGCAGTTTGATAGTGGTTGCGTCTTGCGTTGATTTCTACGTTGTACTGCTTCTAATTTTTTGAAATGCCACTTATGACAAGACACTTTTAACTAGGCAGAGTGATATTGGTTGCATCTTTCATATGGTGGCTAGCTTGCATTACTTCTATTTTCTTGAAAATCCTTCTGCTTAGTTTACACATCGTAGCTGTGAATATGTCACGCCGTCCTGTTTTTCTTACATATTCCATCCTCATACGGTTGTCTTACATCAAAGTATTGCTTGTATGTATCATGCATCAATGAGTTCTGAAGAGCGATTTTATTCTTTTGTGCTGTGGGTATGCCTTGACATGGCAAAGTCAAAAAAGAGCAAGGAAAAGAATATAGTAGGGAATGGTGTTACTCGTCGGGTTAAACGGAAAAGGACCTGCCCTCGAGATTCTGCTGGTACTTATAGTGCAATAGAAGGTCCAAGTCCACCGGCTAAATCTACAAACACAGTATCACCTGCTCCACCAGCTGCAGCATCCGCTTCAACTATACCAACATCTCAACGAGTAACTCATTCGTTTGCTCCGGAACTGGCCAGTTCCCAAGCTGCATTCACACCTAATACTACATCCGAAGCACTGATGACACAACAAGACTTGGCAAGATCAGATGAAACTCATGAGCATCAACACCAAGACGGTACCTGACCGACTCAAGTTGCAGTTGCATGCTCCTTTATATGTACTCTCACAATTTGATGTGCACTAACACCTTCCATATTCGTTGTTGAACTAGCACCACGGCGCAAGCAGAAACAGACATCAGGGATAATGCTTAACAGATTAACAAAATCTAAAGGAGGAAGAATGGAGATCCATTTTGAGGCAGGTTTAAAAAGGCCACGTGATGCTACAGAGTCAGCCAAGTTAGTATCAGAGGCAGCCATTGCCATTAGGTGTCATGCACGTATCCTCCCAACGTGGATGCAGTACAGGAATGAGAAAGACAATACCCAGTTTAACACCTTCCTTGACCATTTATCCATAAGTAATGTTATTCATCGCAATTTGTAATATTGTCTTGCTCTGTGCCATACTTTCTAGCTTCCTCCTAATAAGACTCACATTCTTTTTTCAACAGATGAGGTTCAAGTTGGATCCGAAAGATGATGCAACTAAACAAGCAAGCACTCATGTTTTTTAGTCTGCTCTATGATAGTAACACTACCACCTTAGAAAATCTTACTTTGAAGGCAAGGCTAACAATGAAATCGCCCAAACATCTCAAGTGGAATATATTACAGATGAAGACTGGACAACCCTTGTTAAACACTGGTCTGATCCCAAGTATCAGGTAGGATATATGTATTTGATCAGACCACATATTGAACTTGTATTTATGTATGTGCCTTACAAGTGTATCTTCTTCTAGCCTAACTATTTGAAGAACAAGACCAACCATTCTAAATTGAAAATCCAACAGACAACAGGATCTCGTAGCTATATTGCACACTGCGAGGCTCTTGTAAATAGCTGCTACTTCCTTCTTTTTCCTGTGCCATATTATCGTATCTAAATTGAGTTGTCCAAATACAGAGGAAAACCCGTGCGTACCAAAGAGAACCTGAACCGAATGTAGTGCAAATCTTCAAGGATTGCCACACCAGCAAGATGAAAGGTATGAGGACACCAGTTCAGGCCGCTGTTGTAAGTCCTTACTCCTCCTGCCTTTGAACTGATTGGTACTGTGATGTGTTCATTGAACTGCTTGGTTTGCAGCCAATGTCAGTTACTCTATTCACTTTTATATACAGTTGTCTTAACATACCATTTCACCTTACATGGTTTAAAAGAGATGAAGGATATTCTTTTGGTCTTGATCTGTAATCTAGTTGTGATGTTCACGTGCGCACACAATGATACAATAGCATGTGTGTTTTATATCTGTTTGCCATGATATGAATGATGTCATACTATGTTCATCCTACTTTAAACCATGTCTCTTTATCCTTAGATGTCAATGAATGTGAGGAAATAGACAATACAGTAGGCATGCTACATGGACATATGTTTCGAAAGTGATCTTATTATGTAGTTGGCACTACAATACATGCTAATGTATTACAGTAGTTCACCAAAATAAGTTATGTATAAACGTGAAACCTACTTTGTTTGATTTTGTCTCATTAGTAACATATCTGGTACAGTAATCTACAAGTTCAAACTTTCAGCAAGCTATGGAACAAATGATTGAACATCCACAACCACCTAAAGGTGACGAGGCTACCACAGGCACAATGTCATCTCTTGTTGTAGTGTGTCAGTATCTCTCCACTAACAGTGCAAAAAGCACCTTCCTGCGTAATTCTGGGTTGGTTGTCAAGGTAACCTTGTCCAAATCGCCTACTCAACAAAATCTTCCGGCTAGACAGAGTGATATATCTATGCTCCAAACACTAGTCCAATCCCTAATGGATGTTGTGTCGGAAAAAAATAGTGGTTGACAAATGTCGTGAAGATATAAATGGTTTTGAAACTAGACTATCAGAGATTTGCTTCGTTGTTCAAGAGCAATGGCGGAAAAAGGGGAAGATCGTGCTGCTCCATCAGATTCTACGCCTGAAACATAAGCACTCAGGTCAAATGATCTGTGCTTCTATACATCTGATGGTGCTTTTATCTGCAAGACTGTAAAGTTTATGCCAACAGGCCTTTTGTTGTATGGTTGGAATTTATTTTGTTGTGATACAACATTTATGATGCTACCAAAGGCTGCAGTAATTATGATGCTATTTTTGTATAGTGTAGGTTTATCTTAGTAATGTATTCGGCCGAAAGCTTCGTAGGAGCCCAACATGCCAACATTTGTCGGGCCCATTCCAATTGGGCTAAAAACGATTTTGGGCCAAAATTTGCATGTAGCCCACTAAAAATATCTGGGCCTAAATCAGCATAAGCTTTCATATTTTTCTGGTAGGCATTTGCCCATAGTGGGCCTTTAACAGGCCTAAATATAATTTGGGCCCAATTGAGATATTTTTTGATTGTCTTCCTTATGAGTGGCTGTCGGGGAAGAGCGATGGTCTTTTCCTACCAATCTACCCCCCTGGGAGCATGCGCGTAGTACTTTGTTTCGATGACTATAGATTTTTGCAATAAGTATGTGAGTTCTTTATGACTAATGTTGAGTCCATGGATTATACGCACTCTCACCTTTCCTCCATTCCTAGCCTCTCTTGTACCGTGCAACTTTCACCGGTACCATACACCCACCTTATACCTTCCTCAAAATAGCCACCATACCTACCTATTATGGCATTTCCATAGCCATTCCGAGATATATTGCCATGCAACTTTCCACCGTTCCGTTTATTATGACACGCATCATCATTTTCATATTGCTTTGCATGACCATGTAGTTGACATCCTATTTGTGGCAAAGCCACCGTTCATTTTTTTATACATGTCGCTCTTGATTCATCGCACATCCCGGTACACCGCCGGAGGCATTCACATAGAGTCATATTTTGTTCTAGTATCGAGTTGTAATTTTTGAGTTGTAAGTAAATAAAAGTGTGATGATCTTCATTATTAGAGCATTGTCCCATGTGAGGAAAGAGAGAAGGGACAATTTTACTATCCTTTTGCCACACTTGTGCTTCAAAGTAGCTCCATGATCTTCATGATAGAGAGTCTCCTATATTGTCACTTTCATATACTAGTGGGAATTTTTCATTATAGAACTTGGCTTGTATATTCCAACAATGAGCTTCCTCAAAATACCCTAGGTCTTCATGAGCAAGCAAGTTGGATGCAGACCCACTTAGTTTTCTTTTTGGGCTTTCATACACTTATAGCTCTAGTGCAACCGTTGCATGGCAATCCCTACTCACTCACATTGATATCTATTAATGGGCATCTCCATAGCCCGTTGATACGCCTAGTTGATGTGAGCCTATCTCCTTCTTTTTTTCTTGTCCACAACCACCTTCTATTCCATCTATAGTGCTATGTCCATGGCTCACGCTCTTGTATTGCGTGAAAGTTGAAAACGTTTGAGAACATCAAAAGTATGGAACAATTGCTTGGCTTGTCATCAGGGTTGTGCATGATTTGAATATTTTGTGTGATGATGATGGAGCATAGCCAGACTATATGATTTTTTAGGGCTAAGCTTTCTTTGGCCATGTTATTTTGAGAAGACATAATTATTTTCCTTGAAGTATTATTATTTGTATGTCAATATTAAACTTTTGTTTTGAATCATACGGATCTGAACATTCATGCCACAATAAATAGAATTACATGGATAAGTATGTTAGGTAGCATTCCACATTAAAAATTCTGTTTTTATCATTTACCTACTTGCGGACGAGCAGGAATTAAGCTTGGGGATGCTTGATACGTCTCCAACGTATCTATAATTTTGTATTCTTCCATGATATTATATGTTTTTGATGTTTCATATGAATTAATATGCTATTTTATATGATTTTTGGGACTAACCTATTAACCTAGAGCACAGTGACAGTTCCTGGTTTTTTCCTTGTTTTAGAGTTTCGCATAAAAGGAATACCAAACGGAGTCCAAATGGAATGAAACTTTCGCGATGATTTTTCTTGGACTAGAAGACATCCAGAGGGCTTGGAGTGCACGTCAGGAAAGCCACGAGGGGGCCACAAGGTCGGGAGGCGCGCCCAGGGGGGTAGGGCGCGCCCCCACCTTTGTGGGCCCCTCGTGCCTCAACTGACCTATTTCATCCGCCTATAGATTCTCAAATATCCAAAAAACTTCCAGGGGAGCCATGAAACCACTTTTTTCCACTGTTGCAATCTTCTGTACCCATGAGATCCCATCTAGGGGCCTTTTCCTGCGTCCGGCTGGAGGGGATTCAATCACGGAGGGCTTCTACATCAACACCATTGCCTCTCCGATGAAGCGTGAGTAGTGTACCATAGACCTATGGGTCCATAGCTTGTAGCTAGCTGGCTTCTTCTCTCTCTTTGATTCTCAATACCATGTTCTCCTCGATGTTCTTGGAGATCTATTCAATGTAATACTCTTTTGCGGTGTGTTTGCCGAGATCCGATCAATTGTGGATTTATGATTGACTTATCTATGAATATTATTTGAATCTCCTCTGAATTCTTATATGCATGATTTGATATCTTGTCAAGTCTTTTGAACTATCAATTTGGTTTGGCAACTAGATTGGTTTTTCTTGCAATGGGAGAATTGATTAGCTTTGGGTTTAATCTTGCAGTGCTTGATCCTAGTGACAGAAAGGGAACCGACACGTATTGTATTGTTGCCATCGAGGATAACAAGATGGGGTTTTCATCATATTGCTTTAGTTTATCCCGCTACATCATGTCATCCTACTAAATGCGTTACTCTATTCTTATGAACTTAATACTCTAGATGCAGGCAAGAGTCGGTCGATGTGTGGAGTAATAGTAGTAGATGCAAGTAGGAGTCAGTCTACTTGATACAGACGTGATGCCTATATTCATGATCATTGCCTTAGATATCGTCATAACTTTGCGCTATTCTATCAATTGCTCGGCAGTAATTTGTTCACCCACTGTGATATTTTCTACCTTGAGAGAAGCCTCTAGTGAAACCTATGGCCCCCGGGTCTATTTTCCATCATATAAGTTTCCGATCTACAATTTTAGTTTCCTATTTACTTTCTTTGCAATCTTTTACTTTGCGTTCCATAAACCAAAAATACCAAAAATATTACTTTACCATTTACCCATCTCTATCAGATCTAACTTTGCAAATAGCCGTGAAGGGATTGACCACCCTTTATCGCGTTGGTTGCAAATTGGTGTTTGTTTGTCCAGGTATTCGGTGGCTTGTGCATTGTCTCCTACTGGATTAATACCTTGGTTCTCAAAACTGAGGGAAATACTTACTCTACTTTGCTGCATCACCCTTTCCCCTTCAAGGGAAAAACTAACGCAAGCTCAAGAGGTAGCAGACGGCAGGACGGATATCATCACCGAGCCCACCACGGCATCACGACCAGAAGCTTTGCAGGAGAAGACCACCTTTCGTCAGGATAAGATGTACTACATGTCCCCATTCAAAATTGGCCACTGTGGGTTCCCTTCCTGCCTTCGTTTTGGAGTACGAGGACCAAGGCCACTATAAATATAGCCTAGCCCCCACTATAGTGGGGGATCAAATACTTAGCTCACTCCCACACAAGAATGGACCTCGTGAGGTTGTTCTTCCGCTGTACAAGTTCATCCTCAGCCCCTCGTGAGGCTAATCCACCCCAACGCAGGAGTAGGGTCTTACACTGCAAGGTGGCCTGAATCTGGGTAAACTGTTGTTTCCCTTTCCTTTCTTGTTCATCGAGCTAGGTCATGGGGGTGACGAACTGGTTAGCTGGAGAGGTTGAGTACTTCGCACATGCCCCAGAGTTCCAACCTTTCTTGGGTCTGCGGAACCCTGAATCTGACATTTGGCGCGCCAGGTAGGGGCGTGTCGAAGTTCTTCTATCCCCGCCCCACATCCATCCCATCGTGCCCATGGCGGAGGTTCCTGGAGATTGCGTTGAGCGTTGGGCTGCTCGTGCCACCCAGATGGCGTCTCTCGGCCATGGAGTTCATCATCGCCCCATGCTCCCCGCGGCTGGTGCGAATACTGGCGTCAACCACCACCGACGGCATGGGCCGCTCTCGCCTCCTCCTATTTGGCATCGCAACCGGGCCACCGCGTGGTCCTCCAGCTACGTCGTGGTGTCGTCCCTGCACGCTCGCTGGGAGCAGGCGAACACGCAAGCTGCGCTAGTCGTGGCGCGCGAGTTGCTGCGATGCAAGGTAGCGGAAGGCGGCCGCGATGCCTTGCTCTCCTGCGTCAACGAGCTGCTTGACGCTGCTTGCGAGGGTGTGGCGCCTTTCCGCATCAGGCTAACATCACGGACACCTCCGGGGACCCGCGTCCGTCCCTGTTGCGTCTGCTCGTCCCCTCGGGAGGAGCTCGGAGGACCCCGCCGAGGCAGCCCAGTGCATGGCGCCGCCCAGCTAACCAAGAGGCGCGCCCCCAGGGAGTAGCCAGGGTAGGCGGCCTCCAGCACGGCAATGGCGTGGAGCCGCTCCCAGCCTGGCGAGGCAGGTCATCAGAGGGGCTGGTCAACGGAGCAGAGGGGCTGGGGGCTGATCTCAGGATGATGGTCCCTGGTACCTATGTACCACCATTGGCGGGCTCGTCGTATGAGAAAAGGAGAAGCCCGTACGCGTTCCCCCCGCCGGCCTAGACATCAAGATCACCAAGGTCATGTGGAGTAGGGACCCCTTACGAGCCACCTCAATGCCCCGCCAGCACCTTCGACAACAACGATCACTGGTTACAACCAATATCTTTGGAACACGTCGCACTAACCTTGGATCGCAGGTAAATCATGCCACGGCCGTGCACCTCCAGGCGCTGACCCCGCCTCAGGTAGGCAGGGTGCAATGGGAGGTGGTGCGGGGGGAGCGCGACGCCAGAGCTTCCCCCGCGCTATGTGGTGCAGGGCACCGCCGAAATGGTGGCACACGCCATCCAGAAGTGGGCTCTCCGCCGGAGAAGGCGCCGGTGAGCCCTTCCCCCCGGTCGAGGGCCTGCGACCGCCCGACCACCACCCGTGTAGCCCCTCGCCCCTTGGTCCTGTCATGGTTTCTGGATGCCCCAACGATGGTCGGGGCATGCGCGGGGCGGGGTCCCCACCCGGGAGTAAGAAGTGCCCCTCAAATCGTCGCCCGTGACACTCTCACATAATAATGAGTGGGGTTGTACATGCCCCAAAGTCTCCTGAGCGCCGCGCTTGGGCCTCATGGGGGCTCCCACCCACGTCCATGTGGAAGCACCTCCGTGATGGCAGTCGACACTGTCCCCCAATGACTATGCCCACGCCCAGTGGAAGCACTGAGCTCCGCGCTGGTGAGAAGACTAGTGTAAGCGCCGGACGCAGCTGTCTTATTTGCTCTCTTTTGTACCCTGATTTGCTGCCTTTGGAATGAAGTTTGGAGTTTCATGCGCTTATTAAAATAAAAGGGGGGAATTTTTTGATCTGCGGTGTTTTCTTGTTCTTTGATTTATGTTTGCGAGGCACGGCTCCTGCCTGCTGCCCCCCCCCCCCCGCAAGCGCCCCGCGAGTGGGGGCTCGGTGTGGCGAGCGCGTCTGAGCTAGCCTGATCAGCATCAAGGCCCCCTCGGGGCTAAGGTCATAACTACCACAGGCCCTCCTAAGCGCACACCCTGACAAAACTTTGGTGTTTGGCTCCTCGCGCGGCGCTCTCCAGCGAACCAGCAGGCACGCACCATGCCTGACATCTGGCTCTGGGCCTCGGGGGCACTCAGCGCCGGGTGACCCCGACAATCTCATGAAGCTCGGTGCCAGGAGAAGACACACAATGAGGCCTTAAGCTCTCGCAAGCCCCTCCTGAGCTTCCGCGGATCGGGGGCCCCGGAGGGCTTGCCTCAGGAGAAGCACATCTCTGCGACATAAGAACCCATCCAAGGCCGTGAACACAAAGATAAGCCATGCCAACTACTCTGGTCGGGAGCCCTCCGGCTCACGATAGCACATTTTGAAATTAATGTAGAGGGCATATCATTGTTTCATACATTACAGGGGAGCCCCCTCCAAAAACTGCTTTCACACCCTGCAGGGCCGTACCCGAAATCTTGGCAGGAAAGCAGGGAAATACAAGCCTAGTGGGATGTGCTACCGCCGACATCGCCGTCATCGTCATCACCATAAGCTCCTCCCTCTTCGGTCGCAAGTGCAGCCATGTTGTCATCGAGGGCGAATTCCT
This sequence comes from Triticum aestivum, assembly GCF_018294505.1. Lineage (NCBI taxonomy): Eukaryota > Viridiplantae > Streptophyta > Magnoliopsida > Poales > Poaceae > Triticum > Triticum aestivum. Next base: position 160,937,496 of record NC_057808.1, on the reverse strand, counting down.
TGGTCAGGTCGTCCACATGGTCGTCCACCCAACTCGCCAGCTCGCCCTAGGTTACACTAGGCACGGGGGCTATCATGGCGTTGAAGTCGGAGTCCGGAATGAGGCTAAGAAGGTAGCTGAAGACGAGCGAGAACACGCGCCCAAGAAGGTCTCGGCTCTTCTCTTCGATGAGCTACCATGCCCTCGCGGCCTTCCCTTTGAGGCAGGTCTCGACCTGGGTGAAGAAGCGAAGGTATCCGACATCATCAGCTTTGTACGGGCGGACGATGCTCTCGTCGTAGATGGTATCCAAAGCCCGGTTGGCCCTAACCCGGAGGTCCTCGAGCATCGAGGAACGCTCGCACTGCAACGTTCAGCGGCGGCCCGCCTCGTCCAAAGCTCTCTCCACAAGGGACGTGACACCCGCGACCTGCTGATGAAGTGAATACAGATCAACCTCAGCGGTGGCCTGGGCTTCTGTGGTGGCCTTCGCGCGCTGCTCTGTCGCTGCCAGCTCCACCTTGAGGGCATCGGCCTTGCCCTGCAGCTTGACTTGCCACTGCTTGAAGCGAGTCTCCTCGAGCCCCAGCTTTCGGTGGTATTCTTCGACAAGGGCCTTGCGGATCCCCGCCACCTTTCGGTCGACCTCCCGCTGAATTCTCGCCTCCCTGGAGGCAAGTGCATCCTCGGCCGTGGCTACTTGGTGTTCCATCACTTCCAGTCGCTCGCGCTTCTGGCTTTGCTCCAAGGACTCGAGCGCCAGTGCATCCTACGCGTCTGGACTTGCCGCTCAAGGGCGGCATTCGAGGCTTGGAGCTCCCTCTCGCGCTCCTCGGCTGCCTCACGGCGATGGTCCACGGCCCTGGCCTCCTCCAACGCATGGGCGCAAGTCTCCCGGGAAGCTACAAGAGACTCCCCGGCCTCCGTGCGGGCGTGCTCGTACCGCAGGTACTCGAGGTTGATGGCGACTATCAGTAGATGCCCTTCGCGCGCCAGACAGAGGCCTTCCGCCTCGAGGGTGTCGACGTCAGGAAGCTCTGCCCTGAGCCGGCCTAGCCCACTCGTCCCTTCCCGGAGAAGGTCATGACAGACGACACTGTGAAAGAACAAGTGCTCCCTGGGTGGTTTTGGTAATTAATGTCAACATATCTCTTGTTGGACTAATGTTTTCATCTAGTGTATCTCAGACAAGTTCAACAGATGGAGTGGCGTGGACAAGAGGATGTGGAACCCCTTCAAGGTGCTAAAGACAAAGGATTGGCTCAAGCTCAAAAGCTCAAGACTCTACATTTTACTTTTAGTGATCCAAGATCACATTGAGTCCATAGGAAAGCCAATACTATTAAAAGGGGATGAGGTGTTGCTTAATGGCTCACTTGCTCAAAGTGCTTAGTGATATGCTCCAAAACCCTCAACCACTTTCTCACATCCACATATGTCCCAAACCAAAAGTCAAACTCAGCCCCACCGAAACTTTCTATCCGGCGCCACTGAGTTCAGTTGACATAGCCACTGCCACAAACCCTAGTCACTTCGGTTTCACCGATAGGGATCTCGGTCTCACCGAGATGGGATTGCAAACTCTCTGTTTCCCTTCATAACGTTTCGGTCCAATCGAGATGAGCGATAGGTCCCACCGAGTTCGCAATGCAAACTCTTTGTTTCCCCTTCGTAACGTTTCGGTCCAACCGAGATGAGCGAATCGGTCCCACCGAGTTTGCCAGACCAACTCTCTGTTAGCCTGTTACCAAAATCGGTCCCACCGAGTTTGTGTAATCGGTCTCACTGATATTACGTTATGCCCTAACCCTAATGAAAAATCGGTCCCACCGAGTTGACATGTCGGTCCCACCGAAATGCCTAACGGTCACATTATGAACTGAATCGGTCTGACCAAGTTTTCTAATTCGGTCCCACCGAGTTTGGTGAATTGTGTGTAACGGTTAGATTTTGTGTGGAGGCTATATATACCCCTCCACCCACTCTTCATTCGTGGAGAGAGCCATCAGAACATGCCTACACTTCCAGCATACATTTTTTGAGAGAGAACCACCTACACTTGTGTTGAGGTCAAGATATTCCATTCCAACCACATAAATCCTGATCTCTAGCCTTCCCCAAGTTGCTTTCCACTCAAATCATTTTTCCATCAAATCCAATCCTATGAGATAGAGTTGAGTGTTGGGGAGAATACCATTTTGAAGCACAAGAGCAAGGAGTTCATCATCAACACACCATCTATTACCTTTTGGAGAGTGGTGTCTCCTAGATTGGTTAGGTGTCACTTGGGAGCCTCCATCAAGATTGTGGAGTTGAACCAAGGAGTTTGTACGGGCAAGGAGATCGCCTACTTTGTGAAGATCTACCCTAGTGAGGCAAGTCCTTCGTGGGCGATGGCCATGGTGGGATAGACAAGGTTGCTTCTTCGTGGACCCTTCGTGGGTGGAGCCCTCCGTGGACTCACGCGACCGTTACCCTTTGTGGGTTGAAGTCTCCATCATCATGGATGTACGATAGCACCACCTATCGGAACCACAGATAAAATATCTCCGAGTCTACAGTGTGTTTGCACACTCCAATCCCATCCCTTCACATTCTTGCAATTTGCATGCTTTACTTTCTGCTGCTCATATACTCTTGTCATGCATGCTTGATATGTATTGTGAATGTTTAAACATGTGCTAAAACTCCACCTCAACTCAAAGAAATTAAAAACTGCAACTTTTCTTGCTTAGAGTCTATTCACCCCCCTCTCGACACCTCTTCTCGATCCTTTCACACTGTGCCCATGTGCGAGCTCCAATGCTCGGTTGGGCCCTTCCTCCGCGCTCTGGTCCGCCGATGGGCGCGGTAGGGGGCCGGTGGCCGGAGCTCCTCTGACCGCTTCCCGGACCTCGGCCGGGTCACGGCATGGTCCGGTCACCCAACCACCGATGAGAACAAATGGAGGGCTCCTCGGAACGACCTCCGTGCCCCGGAAGTTGCTCTGGAAGAGGGACGCCGGAAGAACAGGCTCACGACCCTCTAGCGACGGCCTCGGCTCATGGACCAGCACCACCTTACACGTGGTTGTCTGGCTCGGGAGGTCTGGGGTCGCTGCCGAACCGGAGGCCTCCGGAGGTCGCGCTCCTGGCGGGCTCACCAACGCGACGGAAGGGATCCTGAGGGGAAAAAGTCAGAGGAGGAGGCGATATGCGAGAATCCAGGAGGGCAAGGTACTGACTCATCCACAACTATCCACTTCCTCTGTTTCAGGGCTCATGGGGCATCGCCATAGCACCTCCCAAGCCCCTTCCTCTTTTGGGATACCCTGTGGTTTGGAAGGGGTACGCTGAAGGTTGGTGCGCTGCCCCTCATGGCGGGGACGGCAGTCGCACCCATGGGTGGGGCTCCCCCGTGCTGCCTGTGAGGGTGTAGACCATTGCCTCGGGTGCCCTCTGTGGCGCCTGCCCTCCAGTAGCCACCTCAGGAGCACTGGTGCCTACCCTCCAGCATCCACCTCAGGAGCGCTCGGCGGCTCTCGGCCCCCCGCGACCACCTTTGGGGCGCATGCAATGGGATCAACAAGCATGGGAGCCACCGAGATGGGGTTCTCGCGAGGCCCCTCATGGCCCTCGGGGAGCAGCCCCCACTCGTCAAAGCGCGGTATCTTCTCTATGAAGGCCCCCCCCCCCCGTTCGAGAAGTTGTACAAGGGGAACCCCTCGGTAAGGAGTGCAGCAGGCGCTGGATCACCCGTCAGGAGCTGGAGCACTGTGCAACGTCTTGGAAGGAAGTGAGGGCACCTGAACCCTCATGGGGTCATCGTGGCCGGTGAAGGCCCACATTGGGCGAGAATGGCGCTGGAGCAGAGCGATGCGCCGCCGGACGAACTCCCTCACCACCATCAACATTGTCACGCCAGCCTCCTTCAGCTTGGCCAGCATGGACAAGACACGTGCGAGCCACCGGTCAACGAGCTCCACATGTCCCCAGCCGGAGCTCGGCTCCGCCGGCGCCAACGGAAGAAGGAGCAGGAGGCTGCGCAGAGTGGTGTCCACATACACCCACTGCTTCTGGAATCCCCTCACATCCGAACGGAGCGTGAAGTCGATGCAAGAGCTAGCTGTCGCCGCCACCGCCTGGAATGACATGCACCCTGAGCACTGTCTGCTGTCGACCAGATAGAGCGAGAAGAAATGGTGAAGCAAGGCCACAGAGGGAGCAAAACCCATGAGGGCCTCGCACAAGCAAGCAAAAGCGGAGAGGAGGACGATGGATCCTGGATCTAGATGCAGCGCGTGGATCTAATAATGCGAGAGCACGACGTTGAAGAAATCAGAGAAACGGGGAACTAGGCCGGCCAGGAGGGCGTGGAGATGAAGGGGAATTTCAGTGGCCTCCATGTCAACAAAGGCTCGGGACGCAAGCCAGACCGTCGTCGCCTTCCACTCGTTGGAATCGGCGACGAGGGCCTAATGGACCTTGTCCAGCCCCTCCTGGTTGATCACGATGGACCGGTCCAGCACTGGCTCCGACCTCGGCAAGGGCTGCATGGTCACACGAGCTTTCACCTTCTTCGACCAGGGAGCCATGACGGCTAATTGTTGGAGCTGGCATGGAATCTAGCGAAGGAGGCACGAGCTCGCGGAAAAGAGGAGGAGCGGAGGATGAGCAAAACGGGCAATGATGACTGGGCCGCGTTTGCCTGGCAGTTGTCAAGTCGGGCGGTTGCTGAGGTAGCATGGGGAGTGGAGACGCCCATGTCGCATCAAGCGCCACGCGTCGACTTAGTCCGCAGGAGATTGGGGCCTGCGGCGCTTCGCCCTTGCCCTTTAACTTCGCCTCGAAGCCAAGTCCGAGCGTGCCTTGGGCCCGGGGGCTACTGTCGATGATCTAGGAACCAAGGTACCCAGACTTGCCTGCCTGTGGCCCATGGAGTGGCTCCATCGATGGCTGGTACGGCCCATCTTCAACACTAGAAAGACAAGGCCCTCGCGAGGGGCCAAGCCTCACGAGGCGGATGACGCCAAGACCTCCATAGGGAGCGGCCTCTGCAGGCTGGCTCCTGAGGAGCTGAGATTCCTATGCAGGCGCCCATCTCAAGAGGTTCAGATGACGCAAGCCATGATGACCAAGGCCAGGCGGGCACTAGTGGGCGCAGAGCAGCAGGTTTTCTCTTTGGTACTAAGGAGGCAAGTGCATGCGGGGTCCCGAGGAATCAGCCAAAGGTTTCCATTCCCGTGCTAGAAGGCCAAGACCACCAGGATGGCAGGACGGATGTCATCACCGAGCCCACCACGGCGTCACGACCAGAAGCTTTGCAGGTAAAGACCACCTTTTGTCAGGATAAGATGTACTACTTGTCCACCTTCAAAATTGGCCACTGTGGGATCCCTTCCCACCTTCGTTTTGGAGGAAGAGGACCAAGGCCACTATAAATATAGCCTAGCCACAACCATAGTGGGAGATCGGCTCCTCAGCTCAATCCCACACAAGAACAGACCTTGTGAGGTTGTTATTCCTCTGTACAAGTTCATCCTTAGCCCCTCGCGAGGCTAATCCACCCCAAAGCAGGAGTAGGGTCTTACACCACAAGGTGGCCTGAACCTGGGTAAACTATTGTGTCCCTTTCCTTTCTTTTTCATCGAGCTAGGGCACGGGGTGATGAACTGGTTGGCTAGAGAGGTTGAGTTCTTCGCACACACCCCCTAGATTTCGAACCTTTCTTGGGTCTGCGGAGCCTTGAATCCGACAGAGATGTCTTTCTCCTTGGCGTTCAGAAGTGCTTCGTGACATCCTCTTTCGCCATGGTTATCACCTCCTGTTGCCGCAGAAGGGTTTGGAACTGCTTGTTGTGCCACTCGCGCAGTTCACTGCCCTTGTCCCTCAGTTTTTGATCCATGTGACTGGCGGAGTACTGCTGCTCCTTGATCACCTGCCACTTCAGGCTGTATCTGCTCTACATATCCTTTATGCATGTTGTGATGGACTCCAGGAAGGATAGGTCCATGGCAGCACTGACTGAATCACAACAGTCGTGCCACGATGCGCTGGATCTCTTCGTCAAAGTCTGCACTTACTGCCGCAGATGAGCCAAGGGCTCCAAGTCCAGGTTGGGCTAGAACCAATGCTAACTTGCTCAAAGATGGTTGTAGGGCTTCGGCCGAGGTGCCAAACGGGGGAAGAGAGCTCATAGTTTGAAGAGGGGCTTTCTCTTCAACCACTACCTCCGACCCTGGCACACTATCGGGGATCTTCTCCGCTTCCTTTGGGGCCTCTTGGACATCCCCAGCAGTATGTTCTTGGCCCTCCGCAGTAGAAATCTTGGCGGCCTCCTCGGTAGCATCCTTGCCGATACTGGCCACTTCTTCCAACAGCTCAGGTTCCTCAGCCAATGGAACTACAAGCAAGGACGACAAGCAATGATAAGAGAGATACTATACATTGGTGAGCCAGAGACTTGAGGAAAAAATACAAGCAACAGAAGACAAAGAGTAAGTGGATTACCCAGAGATGTTTGCTATGGGAGGACATTGGTTTCCCTGGTAGCATTAGTTGCTAGGGCATGACCACTGCCCCCTTCCTCGGTATCCATAACATCAGCATGGGTCGATCCTTCAGTAGAGGCCCTTGCTGGGGATTTCTCGGCTTGGACATCGGGCGAGGTGGACCCCTCCTGGAGAGCCTCGCTCTAGACGATTTCCCTCTCTTACTTAGCAGGAGATGGGACACGCTCTTCCACGCCTCCCTTGTGGGAGAAACCTGTCCCATGCCTTCGTGTCGGGGGCTGGGCCGAGGGCTTGGCGCTGGATCATTCACGCTACCTCCCGCCAAACCAGTGCCCTCCGAAAGCCCGGACGATTCCACTTGTTTGGATCGTTTGGACCGGTGGATGAGGGTTTCTTCTTCATCTATATAAAAGACAACCAGCAAGAATTGATCAGCAAACCAACAAGTGCATGCCACTTCGACAAGAGAAAATAGTGTTTTCCTTACTCTGAATTGATGAGCATGGAGCCCAGCGCGTACCCCATAGGTGGTGGGGTCGCTCTGCTCCTCTTCAGGGCCGGGGCAACAGTGCTTCCCGGCAACTTCAAGCTCTTTTGAGGGGTCGGGGGCTCCGACGAGGATGATCTACGCGAGGAGCTCTTCCCTGATTGGGAGCTAGTGTCGACCCTCGTGACCGCTCGCCGCTTGGCATGAGGGTTCGTGGCCTCAGAAAGGCGAGAAGAATGGCGGCGCACCACATCCGGCCTAGCGCCCTTAGAGGTGATCTTCTTCACCCTCTTGGTGACAGGTGCAGGAATTGGGGACGCTGCTCCCCGGCTAGCCAGCCTACGAGGGCGTTGTTCCAAGTCTGGTTCCGAGGCTTGAGGGCCCGTTGTGAGCCACTCCTCTTCAGTCTGCTCCGCTTCGTCAGCATCATCCCCTTCTTGGGCCTCTGCTGCCATGGCATAAAGGGCTTCAGACTCGGCAGACTCATCCCCGACAGCCTCCTCCGCGACGCGCCCCTCACTCCTACCATAGGAAGAGCCTTCGTCTTCAGCCTCCTCCTCATCCTCTCCTCTAGGCCACGTCTTCCCGGCAGCTTGGATCGCCTTGTCCTCCTCAATCCTCCTCCTGATGAACTCTGCTTCTACCATGGAGGTGCGCTTCGACATATTACCCTCTACCCTAGAAGCCCTTTCTTCCAGGTTGGAAAACTACTCGATCTCTACAATAAGCTCAGGTAGTTGCCAATTGGCCTCAACTCCATAAGCATTGTAGTCAGGCATCTACTTGAAAATCTGGTCCAGGGCAGAGTTGATATTCAGCGGGACAACCCTTGCCGGCAAGTTAAACGGCCCGAGGCTGCCGAACAGCTGTTCGCACAGCTAGCCGTGGCCGTAAATGGAAAAATTCTTGGTAAGGCCTGGATAAAGGCGCATCCCGTCCGTAGCATCCATACCGCCAGGCGAACTTGTCCCTTTTCTGCAGCGCGCGATGTGGCGTTGGAGGAAGTCAGCCCCCACCTGTTCGATGGTTAGCCCGACAGCTTTGAGATGGGCGATCCTGTTCAGTGCGGGCGAAGCCTGTCATCAGTAAGGCCTGGCTTCCCCCAATCACTGCTGCATGCGACACACTCCGTCCGTGCCCGGCAGTACTCTGGAGCATCCACGTCCTGAATCCAGCACCAATCTAGCCTCCATTCTTCCCATCTACCGCGCTGCTGACACGGAAGGTAATCCCAAACATTCCTTTTGTCCCGGGGGATGCAACTTATATTCCCTGTGTGGTGAGTCTTGTCTTCGAGCCGCAGGACAAAGAAGTGCCTGAACAGATCCACATTGGGGGCAACTCCGATGAAGTTCTCCCACAGATGCACAAAAATCGCCATGCATGCCATTGCATTTGGCGTGAAATCCAAAAGATGGAATCCGTACACCACCATCATCACCTCAAAGAAATCTGGGAAAGGGGGCTTGAGGCCGCAGAGGAAGTATGCACAGAAAAAGCGGCATGAATATGGCGGGTCCTCTTTCCCCTCCGGCAAAACCATGGGCCTGCCATGCCCTTTTGGGACTTCCCTCCCCCACATGTACGCATACCTTGCGACCAAGGCGTTGTTGTCCAAGCTCGATGGGAAGAATACCATGTCTTCTCCCCACTTCCTATCCAACTCAGCCGCTCTCTTCTTCTTCCCCTCCGCTGCCACTTCCTTCATGGTGGTCGCTCGCTTCCCCCTTGCGGCGGCTGGAAAGGGCGGAAGAACGGATGGGCCTTTTAGGCGAGTGTGGGCGAAGGAGCGGTTGCTTGGCTTGAGGAGGAAGATGATGGATGGAGAAACGGGTGCGAATGAGTAGCGCCCTTTCGCGTTTTCTGTTTTATGGAGAAGGAATTTGGTGGGGTGGCTCTTTGCTACTTTCTCTCAGGAAGTTACCATTTTACATTAAGTACTAGAATCCCACGACCCCATGACATGCAGTAATTACGCAGAGTGGACGTTGAATTGAGTGGTCATCATAACAAACCACTGCACGCGTAGCACTTCCTCGACACGTGTCTGTGCACTGTTTGGGGCCTAACCCAACGTGCACATGGACACGTATGGATCAGGCCCAGGGGCTTCTGTCGGGGTACACAAACAGGGGTGTATGTTTCCCCTAACTTGTGCATGGACAATAGACCTCCAACCCGGCAGCACCAAGCTCCCAAGCCAGAGAGATAGCTCTTTGAGGATCAAAGAGTGGATCAAGAAAACCAAGACAAGCCAAGGGAACAAGATGTCCCTAAGAAAAGACCTCCCTTACCGGGCAGGCCAGCCTGGTCAGGTCGACGCCTCACCAAGGACAAGTCCCAAGATTTCCCCGGCATGCTTGCCGAAGCCGCCAAGGGCAAAATCTCCCCGCCAAGACTCCACCGCCCCACCGCGCAGCGATGCAAGTCACTTGTTAGCCTGGTGTCGAGCCCCCAAGTGATTAAGTGGCAACCATTTGGAAGGGAGATTCCCCCTATATGACACTCGTCCAGAGGTGTGTCATGCAGACAGGAAGAAGATGATTAAGCGGCGCGGCAGGCCTGTCGGGTTGCATCCTCAGTGTGACACCTAGTAGTGCATTAAATGCACTTTGTCCTAACTGCCAGAGTTAGGTATGATTGCACTGTTGGCTATTTAATCAGTAGATAATGGTTGTTTTGCCACTGTGGTAACCCCTTAGCCTATAAAAGGAGGCCCATGGCAACCTAAAAAAAGGATTCGGACCCTTGTACACTCATACGCACATAGCTGCTCTCCCCGAGGCGACCTCACCGAGCTTGAGCGCTGCATGTCCACCACGGTTCTCCATCCAATCCGCGAAAGCAGGTGTAGGGTTTTACGCTTCTTAGCGGCCTGAACCTGGGTAAAAACTACCATCGTCACCACTGTCACCGCAACAGGAGGATACGTTCCAAGATGAACGTCTGCTTGCCAAGACTGCAAATGAGCTATACACCTTGGCGGAAAAATGTGCCCATACAGAGGAAGGGAGGCAGCTCCCCGGAGAAGAGGACTGCATCGAAGTTGACTTAGAAGATGACGACGATGCCGGTAACCCGAAGAGGAAGAATAAAAAGCCCAACAAGAAGCACAAGGAAAAGTGTCAGTGTTCTGGGAACGGGGGTACCCAGACTTGCCTGCCTACGGCCCAAGGCGTGGCTTCACCGACGGCCCGGTACGGCCCAGCTTCAGCATCAACAACGCAAGACCCTCGCGAGGCGGACGACATTAAGACCTCCACGAGGAGCGGCCTCCTTGGTATGGCTCCCGAGGAGTAGAGATTTCTATGCAAACCTCACCTCGCGAGGTTCGGATGATGTGAGCCATGACGACCAAGGCCAGGAGGACGCCAGCGGGTGTAGTGTACCAGTTTCCTCTTTGGTGCTAATGAGGCAAGCACAGGCGCGGAGTCCCGAGGAATCAGCAAAAGGTTTCCATTCCAGTGCAACAAGATTGTCGGCATTCTGGGAACGGGGGTCCCCAGACTTGCCTGCCTGCGGCCCACGTCGTGGCTATGCTAGCAGGCCGTACAGCCCATCTTCATCGACAAGCCATTCAAGACCCTCGCGAGGGGCCAAGCCTCGCAGGGCGGACGACGCAGGACCTCCTTCGGAGCGGCCTCGCCAAGCAGGCTCACGAGGAGCGGGGATATCAAGGCGGGGGAAACCTCCTGAGGCTCTCGTGACGTGAGCCATGACGATCAAGATCAGGCGGGCGCCAGCGCGTGCAGCGTCCTTGTTTCCTCTTTGGTGCTAAGGAGGCCAGTGCAGGCGTGGAGTACCGAGGCATCAGGCAAAGGTTTCCATATCAGTGCAACGAGACCGAAGACCAGCAGGACGGCAAGACGGAGGTCACCATGGAGCCCAAGACGGCGTCACCACCAGAGCCTTTTGCAGGCGAAGACAACTTTTGTCAGGATAGCTTGTACTAGCTGTCCCCTTTCAAATTGGCTGCCGTTGTTGGCTCCTTTCCCGCTCAATATTTGGGGAGAGGACCAGGGCCTATATAAGTGTAACGCCCCGGATCCGATGCGCTAGGTGTCATCTAGTTATTCGCCGTCGTTGCCATGTCATTTGCTTGCGTGTTGCATTTTGCCATGTCATCATCTGCATTTCATCTGCACGTTTTTCAAAACTTGCATCCGTTCGGGTTCCCCAGGTTATCTCCGTTGTCCGTTCTGAGCCCAACCACACTCGCACGCGCCCGTCGCCCCTCTCAGACCTTGTTTCATGAGCAGGAGAAAAACGTTCTTGGAATGGGCTGAGATTTGCCGAGTGGCCTTGGTATATCACCGGCAGGCCGCCCGTCAAATTTCGTTCCATTTGGAGGTTGTTTGATGTCCCAACGGTTAACCGTGTAAGCCCGAAACCCCTCTTGCCTTGCAGCCCAACACCCCTCCAAAACAGCCCACTAGCCCATCCAAACCCCCTCCATGCTCTCGGTCATTCGATCACGACCATGTGGGCGAAAACCGCACCTCATTTGGACTCTCCTACCTCCCTCACCTATAAATATGTACACCCCTCCAAAAATCTCTCAGATAAACCCTAGCCCCACTCCTCCGCGCCACCGGACGTGTCCGCCCGGCGCCGGACACGACCCGCCCGGCGCCGGACACGACCCGCCCGGCGCCGGACACGACCACCGCCACCTCACTCCTACCAATCAGCGCCCGCCACGTCAGCATCCCCGCCGCCCGCAGCCACTCTAGGGGCGCCACGCGTCCCCGCAAGCCCTCGCTCCGTCGCCTCCTCCGCTCTCTGCCCCGAGCGCCGCCGCCACGTTCGGCCCTGCCGCCGGAGCCACCCCGTCGCCCATCGCCGGAGCTCAGCGCCGCCGCCTCCTTGTTGCCGGAGCGCGCCACCGGACGCCGGGATCCGGTGCCCCTCGGCGTCTCGCGCCTGGATCCGGCAGCCGCAGCCCCAGATCCGTCCTTCCTCGACCTCCCCGACCTCTCCCTCGACTCCGGCCGCCGTCCCCATCATCTCCGGCGAGATTCCGGCGAGATCCACCGCGTTGACTTCCCCCCCCCCCCCTCGAGGTCGATTTCTTCCAAGTCCCTGAAAAATTGCATTATGTTGCTCTGTTCATCATGCCTTAACTTTCTGCTCGTAGCTCCATTTTGCATGCATGATATATCCAAATGTTCATCATGCCATGATCTTCATTTTGTTCCAGTGTGCCATGCTTGTTTGAGTCCATCTTGATGCCCAAATCATCGTTGCAAGAGTGCTATATGATGTTAACTGCTGTCTGTTTACAGAACTTGTTGTTTTGTCTTTGTCATTGCATCTTGTGTGTACATTCTATGAGCATAAGCTCTACATGTGTTTTGAACTACATCATGCCAGCTTTACAGGGGTGATTGTCTTGTATTTTTTTGATCTATGTGGTGTCTAACACAAGCATGCAAAGTAGCCTCCATGATGTTGCTGATTTCTGTGACGAGTCATTTCTGCCAAGTCTAGCTGTAACATTGTGATGCCATGTAAACCTGCTGTCACCATGAGTTCTATGCATAATCTGGAGATATTAACTAAGGGTGCTTTGTTATACATGTTATGCTCTATCCATCCATGGCCTTGTTTGTATTTATAGCCTGCTGAATCTTGTTGCAAAATTGCTCTCAAATTGCTAAATAATGTTGTTGTCAGCCTGTTAACATGAAGTTCAGTTTTGACATGTGTTTTGCTAGTGATCCATGCACTCTATGAACTTGCTCTTGCCATTCTGAGCTTCATAATTATGCCATCTTACTGTTGGTCACCTTTTCATGCCATGCAATGCTTTGTGATGAGTGATTTGAGCTCGGAAAGATGCCTTCATAATTCTGTTTATGCCATGCTCAGTTTTTCTGCTGTCTGAATCTGTTTATGAAACTTGCTATGTTTACATGGGTGCCATAATATCTTCTGTGCCTTTTTGGCTCTTTTTCATTGCATTTGTGTGTGCATCCTATGAGCATGAGCTCTACATGTGTTTTGAACTACATCATGCCATCTTTATAGGGGTGCTTGTCTTGTATTTTTGTGATCTATGTGGTGTCTAACACAAGCATGCAAAGTAGCCTCCATGATGTTGCTGATTTCTGTGACGGTCATTTCTGCCAAGTCTGAATCTGTTTATGAAACTTGCTATGTTTACATGGGTGCCATCATATCTTCTGTGCCTTTTTGGATCGTGATCAGTGAGGGTCTTTTGTTCTATGCAATTAGTAGATTCATGCCATGCCTTTGGTTGCTATGATATGTTCCTGTATAATGTTGTTTTATAGCTCTAAACTTTGCAACTTGGTGTTATTCCTGCCATGCCCAGTGATTTTCTGCCAAGTCTGTGAAACTGTTATTATTTGCAATCTTGCCATGTCCTTTTAAGCATGTTCTATTGATTTCTGGAGATAGCTCAGTGTTAATGTTTTGTAATGCTTTACCAGTACATCATGTCCATGCCTTTTGTTGTCCTGTTGGAGTGTTGTAGCATATTTCATGAAGTTTGCAAGAGGCCTAGTTGCTGTTTAGGACAGATTGTTGTTATATCTTGTTTGGAGTGTATGTGTTGATCCGTTGCTCCGTTTTGAGTGTGCTCTATATGAAACTTGCTTAGAATTGCATGTAGTTTCATATTACCTTGTTGCACCCTTGTTTTGAGAGTGTTTGCTTGATGTTTGAATGCATTTTGCATCAATGCCATGCTTAACTTGTTTTGCTCATATCTTCTAGGCTGTAGCTCCGAATTAAATGAACTTTATATGTAACTTGACTAAAATTTCGTGTAGATCATCATGGTGCATCTTAAATTGCTATTTAACAACTTGAACATAAGGTTTATTCAGTTCTGGACCAATTTCAAAATTTGCATATAAGGACTTACCGGAATTGTTATATGTTGTTTCCGGCCTCATTTAAACTTGCTTTGATGTGTTGATCTTGTATGCATCATTTCTTGCCATGAGTAGCTTCATGTAGCCTTGTCATGCATCATACTTAGTTGAGCATCATGCCTTGCTCATGTGTGGTGTGTTTACCATGTTGTGTGCTTCTTCTCGATAGTTTCCGTTTCGTTGCGATCGTGAGGATTCATTCGTCTACGCTTGGTTCGTCTTCGTGGCTTCATCTTCTTCATGGACTCGTTCTTCTTCCTAGTGGGATTTCAGGCAAGATGACCGTCACCTTAGATCTCACTACTATCATTGCTATGCTAGTTGCTTCGTTATATCGCTATGCTGCGCTACCTATCACTTGCTCGTCAAGCCTCCCAAATTGCCATGAAACCACCTCTAACCTTTGTCACCCTTCCTAGCAAACCATTGCTTGGCTATGTTACCGCTTTTTGCTCAGCCCCTCTTACAGCATTGTTAGTTGTAGGTGAACATGAAGTTTGCTCCATACTGGATTATGCTTATGTTGGGATATCACAATATCTCTTATTAAATTAATGCATCTATATACTTGGTAAAGGGTGGAAGGCTCGGCCTTATGCCTGGTGTTTTGTTCCACTCTTGCCGCCCTAGTTTCCGTCATACCGGTGTTATGTTCCTTGATTTTGTGTTGCTTACACGGTTGGGTGTTATGGGGACCCCTTGACAGTTCGCTTTGAATAAAACTCCTCCAGCAAGGCCCAACCTTGGTTTCACAATTTGCCTATCACCTACTTCTTTTCCCTTGGGAGTCGCACTCCCGAGGGTCATGTTTATTTTAGCCCCCCCCGGGCCAGTGCTTCTCCAAGTGCTGGTCCAAACTGAGCGATGTCCGGCGCCCCCGGGCAACCAGGGTCTATGCCAACCCGACGTCTGGCTCATCCGGTGTGCCCTAAGAACGAGATATGTGCAGCTCCTATCGGGATTTGTCAGCATATTCAGGCGGCTTTGCTGGTCTTGTTTTACCATTGTTGAAATGTCTTGTAAACCGGGATTCCGGGACTGATCGGGTCTTCCCGGGAGAAGGAATATCCATCGTTGACCGTGAGAGCTTATAATGGGCTAAGTTGGGACACCCCTGCAAGGCATAAACTTTCGAGAGCCGTGCCCGCGGTTATGTGGCAGATCGGAATTTGTTAATATCCGGTTGTAGAGAACTTGACACTTGACTTAAATAAAACGCATCAACCGCGTGTGTAACCGTGATGATCTCTTTTCGGCCGAGTCCGGGAAGTGAACACGGTTTCTGGGTTATGTTTGACGTAAGTAGGATTTCATGATCACTTCTTGATCATTGCTAGCTTCACGACCGTTCCGTTGCTCCTCTTCTCGCTCTTATTTGCATATGTTAGCCACCATACTTGCTTAGTCGATGCTGCAACCTCACCACTTTACCCCTTCCTTAACCATTAAGCTTTGCTAGTCTTGATACCCATGGTAATGGGATTGCTGAGTCCTCGTGGCTCACAGATTACTACAACATCAGTTGTAGGTACAGGTTTTGCGATAACCATGACGCGAGAGCGATGTTACTTGTTTTGGGAGTTCTTCTTCTGCTTCTTCTTCGATCAGGAGATAGGTTCCATATCGGCAGCCTGGGCTAGCAGGGTGGATGTCGTTTGAGCTTCTGTTTGTGCTACATCCGTAGTTGGATGTTGATCTTATGTATGATGTATTGTTGTATTCTTGCGTCATTTCTATGCCTTGTATGTATCCCTATCTATTATGTAATGTTGATGTAATGATATCCACCTTGCAAAAGCGTTTCAATATGCGGTTCTATCCTTGGTGGGACATTCGAGTCTCTTTAGGATAGTATCGCATATTGGGCGTGACAATAAGCAGAACTAGCCACCATTGTAGAGGCAAGCCAACCTGAGCTGGTGAGATCTAGAGCCAATCCCTGGCCACACACCAAACACAAGAACACCTCAACCTCGGGAGGCCATTCTTCCCCTTGTACTGTTCATCATCAGCCCTAGAGGCAATCCACCACCACCACACTGGAGTAGGGTATTATGCCACAACGGTGGCCCGAACCAGTATAAATCTCGTGTCTTCTTTTGTTGCGAGGTCGTCGAGTTCGTCCGCGAGATCTTAGCGAGCTAGGGCGCAGATCGGTAGGGAGAGAACTTCGCGCGCACCCCAGAGTTCGAACCTTAAGGGTTTTGCCGGAACCCCGTATCCGACATTTGGCGCGCCAGCTAGGGGTGCGCTGGTGCTTCTTCTCCGCCAATCGTCCTGCCGACGCTTCGCGTCCACGATGTCCGGCGACCCAAGGGCTGACTTCGACCGCTGGGCAGCCTGGCCGGCCCGGGCAGTGCCACCTACCCATGAAGACCTCAGCGCCATGCTCCAAGGGGCCCGAGCGCCGCCCAACGCAGCAGGGCGCGGGCGGCGTGGCGGAGCATCGTCCACCCTCACTCCACGACAAGCGCGAGCCGCTGCAAGGCCTGCAAGCCACGCCGCGGCAACGGCGCCGCACACACGGCGGGAGCAGCCGAACATGCGGGTCGCGCTCACGGTGGCGCGGGAGTTGCTGCGGTGCCGGCTGATGGAGATTGGCCGTGATGCCCTGCTGGAACACGTCGCCGGGCTGCTGGACGCGGCGGCGTCAGGAGCACCGTCCTTCTGTTATCTGCTTCCCTCTCAGGCCGCTACGGGATCTCACGGCGGGCCTCGCCGCAACCACGTGCCCTCAGGTGTGTCTCGGGGCTTCGTCAACACCAGCACGGCCGGCGGCGCCGAAGGTTCCACCACTCGCGTGCCGCCCGCAACAAGCATGGGCACGAGCGTCGCCTCCCATGGTCCCAGTGAGATGCCGCGCTACCATCCTCAGGACGCCGCGCTAGGCCGGGCAACATGGAGTGTGGGGCACTATGGAGAGGTGTTTGGGGAACGGCCCCGGAAGCCTACGTGCCCCGCATGATGGACCAGGAGTACGCGCCGGAGGACGACCCTGGCTCATTCCTCGGAGAAGATTGGGATGAAGGGACGCTAGAAGTTGAAGCCTTCCAGGAACCGACGGAGAACCGCGACGATCGCGCCAGCAACAACAACTATAGGGTACTGCTAATCTCTCAGGAGCAGGCTTACGCTAACCTTGGGCAGCAAGTGAATCAGGTCACAGCATGGGTCGACGACCCCAGCACGGCAGCATCCCTTCCGCCGGGGGAAGCACGCTGGGGCCCGCACGGAGGGAGCCAGGAGCAAGGCCCCTCCCCACATCGCGCGAAGCCAGGCAACGCTCGGAGGTAGGCCCTTTGTCGGGGAGATGCCGGCGAGCCTTCCCCCGGCAGAGGACCCGTGGTTGCCGAGGGCACCGCTGGCGTCCCCTTTCCCCCCTTTGTGTCGTCCAGGTTGCCGGTCGGCTCAAAGGTGGTCGAGGGTGGCGCAAGATGGGGCCCTCGTCTGGCGATATGAAGCAAGGCTGGTTCCTGTGAAGAAGGCCTAGTTCCTGTGAAGCTCGCCGCCCGTGACACTCTCACGTAATAATGAGTGGTGTTGTACACGCCCCGTAGTCTCAGGGGTGCCGGCCTCAGTCCCTGGGGCTCCCTCCCACGCCTAGTGGAAGCACTTAGCTCCGCGCTGGTGAGAAGACTCGAAGACCAAAAGACTAGACTAGGCACCGGACGCGGCCATTTGCTTTGGATCTCTTCTTCTGCAGCCTTGATTTCTGGTTTTGGATTTAAGTTGATGTTGAGTTTTCTTTGATGCGCACGGGGGGTACCTTTTCTCGTTCGAGCGATTTATTGCTGTCCGGCTCTTGCTTTGTCACGAAGCGCACGATCATCGCCTCCCCCTCACGGGCCCCTCACGAGCGGGGCCGGGCGCAGCACACGTAGCACACGTGCCGATACAATTATTGGCACCTGATCCTTGAGAGGCCCACTCGGGTGAGTCTGCGGGCCCTTTAGGAATTCCTCAGGAGCTCGAGACCTCACGATCCCCTTCGAGGCGCACCGCGACCAAGGCAAGCTGATGCGGCAAACCCGCTGCCAGACTCATGAATTCACAAAGGTACACATTCAGCTCGACACAAAAGAATAAAGGCACCGGTCTGCTTGCACGAGGAGCTCCCCCTCTCAAAATGCTCTCACAATCTTTAGGCGCCATGCCCAAGTTTTTGAGTACAGGATAAAATGACAAGAGAACATGGGATCAGCCAGATATGTCACTCGCTACATCGCCCTCGGACGCGTCACTCGCGTCGACGTCGTCTTCGCCATCACCATCGCCGCCTTCGGCGACACCTCGATCGCCGTTGTCAACCACATCGCCTTCGCCCGCGACGACCACCACCGCGTCGTCGTCGGAAGCAAAGGCTCTGACCAACGCATCCACGTTGTCCTCCACCCACCGCGCCAGGTCGCCCCGGACAGCATGTGGCACGGGGGAATTGGCGGCATCAAAGTCGAAGTCGGGGAAGGTGTTCCAGAGATGGCTGAAGAAGCGGGAGAACGCACGCCCGAGCAGGCCCCGACTTCTCTCTTCCATGAGCTGGCGAGCGCTGTCAGACCGGGCTTCCAGGCGCGTCACCACGTTGGTGAAGAAGATCAGGTGGCTGGCGTAGTCATTCGAGTGGGGGGGTGGAGCATTCTCGTCGCAGATGAAGCCCAGGGCGGTGTTAGCCCTGTTCCGGAGGTCCTGAAGCAAGGGGCGTGCTCGCGCTCCAGCGTCCGCCGTTGAAGCACTTCCTCCCTGTTCTGCCGCGCGACGGCCTCGGCGTCATCAACCCATTTCTGAAGCAAAAGCAGCTCGGCGCGGGCGGAGGCCAAGTCCGCCTGCGCCGTGACCAAGGCGGCAGCCGTGGCCTACCCATGTCGCTCTGCCTCGTCTAACCTGCGCCTGAGAGCGGCGGTCCTGCCCGCCTCCTCAGTTCCTGCAAGCTTCAGCTTCAGGTCATACCGACCTTCAAGATCCGCGCGAACCCGGGCCACCTGGCGGTCGACTTCCTCCTGGACCTTGGTCTCGCGAGCCCCGATGGCATCTTCCGCCTGAGCAACTTGATACTCCCTCGTCTCCAGTTGCTCAAGCTCAAGGCTGCACTCCACGGCTTCCAGAGCCAGCACCTCCTCACGCCTCCGGACCTCCTCTTCTTCTGCGGGCGTCCCCCTCAGCGACGCAAGGCCGGCTCTGCGCGCTTCCACCTGGCGCTCGAGGGACGCGCTCCAAGCTTGGAGCTCCCACGCGCGCTTCTCTGCAGCCTCGCGACGACAGTCAGCCTCGCGAGCCTCCTCCAAGGCCCGGGAGCAAGCCTCATGGGAAATCTTGAGGGACGCCTCGGCCTTCGCATTGTCAAGATCACGCTGGTAGCGGCCAAGGTTGATGGCCACCCTCAGCCTACGCCGTTCCTCCAGCAGCCGAAGACCTTCATCCTCAAGGCGCGAGTCGACACCTGTGAGTTCTTCGCTGAGTCGGCTCATCGCGTCCCTCGCCTTCTGGAAGAGCTCATGACGAACGACGCTCCGCCCGCGTTCCAACTCCAACGCACACCCCACCTCATCCTCCGCCATGGGGGCCGCAGGCAGGGCGTTAAGCGACACACCCCCTCTCAGTAGGGGGCTGGGGGCGGGTGCCGCTCCAGGCGCTGGCCCGACCTCATGAGGGGCCCTGGATGAACGGGGCCCGCCGCTTGAGGAGGAGCTGAAGGCTGAAGCCAACCAACTGTTGTCCATAACCAGCGGAGGAGTCCGGGGAACGCCCGCTAGGCTCCAAGCCAGACTGTGCAGGAAGGGCAACGAAGCCATGGATTCGAGGCTCCATGAAGGCGAGCGCACCCCCTCGGCTAGCCCGGCTCCAGGCATGGCATGCAGGCTCGGGGTGCACAAGGCAAATGGGGGTGCCGAGGGAGGCGAGGATTGCTTCTCTGAGCGCTCAACGACCCTGGAAAAAAGGGGTCCTGAAGGGCCAGCGTCAGGAAGGAAAGCAGCAATCAAGAAACCACAAGGTGCAGTACTTACTCGTCGACGGCGATGTACTTTCGACGCTTCAATGGCCCAAAGATACCGCTGCCCCCCGGAGATCCTTTCCTCTTGCGGAGTTCCTCGAAGTCCACGCAAAGCCGGCCGAAGCGCTGAACGTGGCGGCCAGTACAAGGTGTAGCCGGAGAAGCACCTGAGAGAACAACTCCAGGAGTGCTTCGCTGCGGAGAACAGCCGAGCGCTGTCTCGCCGCGACCTCCCGAGGCCTCTGGAGATTCAGCCTCGGGAGCCGTGTGCTGCGTCGCCTCGGCGACCAACATCCCAGAATAGCGGGTTCCAGAGGACGACGCCCCAGGAGCCCCAGGCGGCGTCCGCACATCCGCACTCGAGCAGCCAACATCTTGCTGCGCTCGCCCCCCTGCACCCACGTTCAGTGCGAGCTCGGCGCCGACAGTAAGAAAGGGAACCACGCAGACAGGGTTCTCGTGGGACCCCACCAGGCCGTCCGGACGCAGCCCCCACGTGTCAAGGGGAGGGATGCTCCCTGCAAATTCAGCCTTGTTCTTGCAGCGATACAGCAGACAATTCTTCCCAGGCAAATCATCCGGCAAAGGGACACCCGTCAGGACCTTGAGCACAGTTTGGCGCGTCCCGAGAGGGAGCCTGGATTCCTGAAACCTCATATGGTCCTGACTGCTGAGCAAGGTCCACATCGGGCGAGAGTGGCGCTGAAGCGGAGCAATCCGGCGCTTGACGAATTCCTTCACCACCATAGGCGCGGTCACGCCGCGGTCCTTCAGGCTCCTCAACCTGAACCAGACGAGAGCCAGATGGGGGCTCACGAGCCTCTCATGGCTCCAACTGGAGTGGGAAACGGCAGGCGCTGACGGGGCATCAAGCAGGGGGCTGAGCACACCAGCGTCGACAAACACCCATCGTGTCCGAAACTCGCTCGTGGATGGAGGAAGCTCGAAGTCGATCCCCGCGCCCGCTGTCGCGGCCACGGCCTGGAAGCTCACGCACCCTGAGCTTTGCCGGGGGGCAACCAGATGCAATGAGAAGAAACGGCGGAGGAGGGCCACTGTCGGATTTGGGGTTCCGGCAAAACCCTTAAGGTTCGAACTCTGGGGTGCGCTCAATGTTCTCTCCCTACCGATCTGCGCCCTAGCTCGCTAAGATCTCGCGGACGAACTCGACGAACTTGCAACACAAGAAGACACGAGATTTATACTGGTTCGGGCCACCGTTGTGGTGTAATACCCTACTCCAGTGTGGTGGTGGTGGATTGCCTCTTGGGCTGATGATGAACAGTACAAGGGGAAGAACAGCCTCCTGAGGTTGAGGTGTTCTTGTGCTCTACCAACTAGTAGGTGCAAGGATGGAGTGGATCCAATCCAAGATTATCTGCCCTACTGTGGTGTCTGGTTCTACTTATATAGGCCCTGGTCCTCTCCCCAAATATTGAGCGGGAAGGGAGCCAACAACGGCGGGCAATTTGAAAGGGGGCAGCAAGTACAAGCTATCCTGACAAAAGTGGTCTTCGCCTGCAAAGGGCTCTGGTGGTGACGCCGTGTTGGGCTCCATGGTGACCTCCATCTTTCCGTCCTGCTGGTCTTCGGTCTCGTTGCACTGATATGGAAACCTTTGCTTGATGCCTCGGTACTCTGCGCCTGCGCCTGCCTCCTTAGCACCAAAGAGGAAACAAGGACACTGCACGCGCTGGCGCCCGCCTGGTGTCGATCGTCATGGCTCACGTCACGAGAGCCTCGCGAGGTTTCCCCCGCCTTGATATCTCCGCTCTTCATGAGCCTTCTTGGCGAGGCCGCTCCTGAGGAGGTCCTGCGTCGTCTGCCCCGCGAGGCTTGGCCCCTCGCGAGGGTCTTGAATGCCTTGTCGATGAAGATGGGCCGTACAGCCTGCTAGCATAGCCACGCCGTGGGCCGTAGGCAGGCAAGTCTGTTGACCCCCGTTCCCAGAACGCCGACTGTAGCCCCCGGGCCCAAGGCGCGCTTGGGCTTGGCTTCGAGGCGGAGCTAAAGGGCAAGTATGGAGCACCGCGGGCCCCAAAAGCCTGCGGCCTCGGTTGATGCATGGCGGTTGATTGGACGTGGGCGTCTCTGCTTCCCCACACTGCCTTAGAATCGCCGTGGCAATGCGGCTGCCGCAACCTACACAGTTATTCCTCCGTCGCCCGCGCCTTGCTTCCCCAATCTCTCTGCTTCATCGAGACTCTGCTTCTCCTCTCCAATCTGACCTGCCTCGGCCCGCTTCATCGCCATGGCGCCGAAGCAAGCAGACAAAGGGAAGAAGCCCATGTCCTCGCCGAGTGCACCTCCGGCCATCGAGCCAGCGGTCGGTCGATCCTTGGTGCTTAACGACGAGGCCATGGACAAGGTGCGTCCAATGCTCGCTTCCAGCATCAACGAGTGGGGGAAGACGGTGGCTTGGCCGGCGTCAAACGCTCGCGATGCCCGGGCAGCCACCGAGGTCCCAATCTTTATCGATGCCCTTTGGGCTGGCCTTATTCCTCCCTTCTCCGCCTTCTTCAACGCGGTGCTTGAGCATTATCAGATCCACATGCTCCATCTCGACCCTCAATCTGTGACTCTCATTGCCGTCTTTGCCTATGTGTGTGAAGCCATGCTAGGCATTGCTCCTTCTATGGCCCTCCTCCGCCATTTCTTCTCTTTGCATCTAGTTGCCCCCCGGCAAAGCTCGGGGTGCGTGAGCTTCTAGGCCGTGGCCGCGACAGCGGGCGCAGGGATCGACTTCGAGCTTCCTCCATCCACGAGCGAGTTTCGGACACGGTGGGTGTTTGTCGGCGCCGGTGTGCTCAGCCCCCTGCTCGATGCCCCGTCAGCACCTGCCGTTTCCCACTCCGGTTGGAGCCATGAGAGGCTCGTGAGCCCCCGTCTTGCTCCCGTGTGGTTCAGGTTGAGGAGGCTGATGGACCGCGGCGTGACCGCGCCTATGGTGGTGAAGGAATTCATCAAGTGCCGGATCGCTCCGCTTCAGCGCCACTCTGGCTCGATGTGGACCTTGCTCAGCAGTCAGGACCATATGAGGTTTCAGGAGTCCGGGCTCCCTCTCGGGACGCGGCAAACGGTGCTCAAGATCCTGATGGGTGTCCCTTTGCCGGATGATTTTCTTGGGAAGAACTGTCTGCTGTATCGCTGCAAGAACAAGGCTGAATTTGCAGGGAGCATGCCTCCCCTTGATGAGTGGGGGCTGCGTCCGAACGGCCTGGTGGGGTCATGCGAGAACCCTGTCTGCATGGTTCCCTTTCTTACTGTCGGCACCAAGCTCGCCCCGAACGTGGGTGCAGGGGGGCGAGTGCAGCAAGATGCTGGCGCTCGAGTGCTGATGTGCGGACGCCGCCTGGGGGCTCCTGGGGCGTCGTCCTCTGGAACCCGTGATTCTGGGACGTTGGTCACCGAGGCGACACAGCACGCGGCTCCCGAGGCTGAAACTCCAGAGGCCTCAGGAGGTCGCGGCGAGACGGCGCTCGACTGTTCTCCGCGGCCAAGCACTCCTGGAGTTGTTCTCTCGGGCGCTTCTCTGGCTGCACCTCGTACTGGCCGCCACGTTCAGCACTTCGGCCGGCTTTGCATAGACTTCGAGGAACTCCGCAAGAGGAAAGGATCTCCGGGTGGCAGCGGTATCTTCGGGCCATTGAAGCGTCGAAAGTACATCGCCGTCGACGAGTAAGTACTGCACCTTGTGGTTTCTTGATTGCTTCTTTCCTTCCTGACGCTGGCTCTTTAGGACCCCTTCTGCCAGGGCCGTTGAGCCTCCGAGAAGCAATCCTCGCCTCCCTCGGCACCCCCGTTGGCCTTGTGCACCTCGAGCCTGCATGCCGCGCCTGGAGCCGGGCCGGCTGAGGGGGTGCGCTCACCTTCATGGAGCCTCGAATCGGTGGCATCGTTGCCCTTCCTGCACGGTCTGGCTTGGAGCCTGGCGGGCATTCCCCGAACTCATCGTCTGGTTATGGACAGCAGTTGGTTGGCTTCGGCCTTCAGCTCCTCCTCAAGCGGCGGGCCCCATTCAGCCAGGGCCCCTCGTGAGGTCGGGCCAGCGCCTGGACCGGCACCAGCCCCCAGCCCCCTGCTGAGAGGGGGTGCATCGCTTAACACCCCGCCTGCGGCCCCCGTGGCAGAGGACGAGGTGGGGCATGCGTTGGAGTTGGAACGCGGGCGGAGCGTCGTTCTTCATGAGCTCTTCCAGAAGGCGATGGACGCGATGAGCCGACTCGGCGAAGAACTCACAGGTGTCGACTCGCGCCTTGAGGCTGAAGGTCTTCGGCTGGTGGAGGGACGGCGTAGGCTGAGGGGGCCATCAACCGTGGCCGCTACCAGCATGATCTTGACAATGCAAAGGCCGAGGCGTCCCTCAAGATTTCCCGTGAAGATTGCTCCCGGGCCTTGGAGGAGGCTCGCGAGGCTGACCGTTGTTGCGAGGCTGCAGAGAAGCGCGCGTGGGAGCTCCAAGCTTGGAGCACGTCCCTCGAGCGCCAGGTGGAAGCGCGCAGAGCCGCCCTTGCGTTGCTGAGGGGGACGCCCCCATAAGAAGAGGAGGTCCGGAGGCGTGAGGAGGCGCTGGCTCTGGAAGCCGTGGAGCGCAGCCTTGAGCTCGAGCAACTGGAGACGAGGGAGCGTCAAGTTTCTCAGGGGGAAGATGCCGTCGGGGCTCGCTAGGCCAAGGTCCAGGAGGAAGTCGACCGCCAGGTGGCCTGGGTTCGCGCGGTTCTTGAAGCTCGGTACGACCTGAAGCTGAAGCTTGCAGGAACTGAGGAGGCGGGCAGGACCGCCGCTCTCAGGCCTAGGTTAGACGAGGCGGAGAGACGTGGGGAGGCCACGGCTTCCGCCTTGGTCACGGCGCAGGCGGACTTGGCCTCCGCCCGCGCCGATCTGCTTTTGCTTCAGAAACGGGTTGATGATGCCGAGGCCGTCACGCGACAGAACAGGGAGGAAGTGCTTCAACGGCGGACGCTGGAGCACGAGCACGCCCCCATGCTTCAGGACCACCGGAACAGGGCTAACACCGCCCTGGGCTTCATCTGCGATGAGAATGCACCACCCCCCACTCGAATGACTACGCCAGCCACCTGATCTTCTTCACCAACATGGTGATGCGCCTGGAAGCCCGGTTTGATAGGGCTCGCCAGCTCGTGGAAGAGATGAGTCGGGGCCTGCTCGGACGGGCGTTCTCCCGCGTCTTCAGCCATCTCCGGAACACCTTCCCCGAATTCGACTTCGACGCCGCCATTGCCCCCGTGCCACAGGCCGTCCGGGGGGACCTGGCGTGGTGGGTGGAGGACAACGTGGATGCGCTGGTCAGAGCCTTTGCTTCCGACGATGACACGGTGGTGGTTGTCGCGGACGAAGGCGACGTGGTTAACAATGGCGACGGAGGCCTCGCCGAAGCCGGCGACGGTGACAGCGAAGACGACGATGACGGGAGTGACGCATCCGAGGGCGATGTAGCGAGTGACATATCTGGCTGATCCCATGTTCTCTTCTTGTTTTATCCTGTACTCAAAAAGTTGGGCATGGCGCCTAAAGATTGTGAGAGCATTTTGAGAGGGGGAGCCCCTCGTGCAAGCAGACCGACGCCTTTATTCTTTTGTGTCGAGCTGAATGTGTACCTCTGTGAATTCATGAGTCTAGCAGCGGGTTTTCCGCATCAGCTTGCCTTGGTCGCGATGCACCTCGAAGGAGTTCGCGAGATCGCGAGCTCCTGAGGAATTCCTGAAGGGCACGCAGACTCACCCGAGTGGGCCTCGCGAGGATCAGGTACCAGTAATGGTATCGGCGTGTGTGCTACACGTGCTGCGCCCAGCCCCGCTCGCGAGGGGCCCACGAGGGGGAGGCAACGATCATGCGCTTCGTGACAAAGCAAGGGCCGGACGGCAATAAATAGCTAAAACGAGAAAAGGTAACCCCCGCGCGCATCAAAGAAAACTCAACTTCAACTTAAATCCAAAACCAGAAAGCAAGGCTGTAGAAGAAGAGATCCAAAGCAAATGTCCGCGTCCGGTGCCTAGTCTAGTCTTCTGGTCTTCGAGTCTTCTCACCAGCGCGGAGCTAAGTGCTGCCACTAGGCGTGGGAGGGAGCCCCAGGGCCTGAGGCCGGCACCCCTGAGACTCCGGGGCGTGTACAGCCCCACTCATTATTACGTGAGAGTGTCAGGGGCGGCGAGCTTCACAGGCACTGTGCCTTCTTCACAGGAACCGGCCTTGCTTCATATCGCCAGACGAGGGCCCCGCCTTGCGCCACCCTCGACCACCTTTGAGCCGACCGGCAACCTGGACGACACAAAGGGGGGAAAGGGGACGCCAGCGGTGCCTTGGCGACCACGGGTCCTCTATCGGGGGAAAGCTCGCTGGCACCTCCCCGACAAAGGGCCTACCTCCGGGCGTTGCCTGGCTTCGCGCGACGTGGGGAGGGGCCTTGCTCCTGGCTCCCTCCGTGCGGCCCCCGGTGTGCTTCCCCCGGCGGAAGGGAAGCTGCCGTGCCGGGGTCGTCGACCGATAATGTGACCTGATTCACTTGCAGCCCATGGATAGCGTAAGCCTGCTCCTGAGAGATTAGCGGTACCCTGTAGTTGTTGTTGCTGGCGCGATCGTCGTGGTTCTCCGTTGGTTGTTGGAAGGCTTCAACTTCTAGCGTCCCTTCATCCCAATCTTCTCCGAGGAACGAGCCAGGGTCGTCCTCCGGCGCGTACTCCTGGTCCATCATGCGGGGCATGTAGGCTTCTGGGACCGTTACCCCGAACACCTCGCCATAGTGCCCCACATTGCATGTTGCCCGGCCTAGCACGACGTCCTGAGGATGGTAGCGTGGCATCTCACTGCGACCATGGGAGGCGACGCTCGTGCCCATGCTTGTCGCGGGCGGCACGTGGGCGGTGGAGCCCCCGGCGCCGCCGGCCGTGCTGGTGTTGACGAAACCCCCAGGCACACCTGAGGGCGCGTGGTTGCTGCGAGGCCCGCCGTGAGATCCCGTAGCGGCCTGAGAGGGAAGCAGATAACAGAAGGGCGGCGCTCCTGACGCCACCGTGTCCAGCAGCTCGGCGACGCATTCCAGCAGGGCATCCCGGCCACTCTCCATCACCCGGCACCGCAGCAACTCCCGCGCCACCGTGAGCGCGGCCCGCATGTTCCCCTGGTCCCGCCATGTGTGAAGTGCCGTTACCGCGGCGTGGCTTGCAGCCCTTGTAGCGGCTCGCGCTTGTCGTGGAGTGAGGGTGGACGACGCTCCGCCATGCCGCCCACGCCCTGCTGCGTTGGGCGGCGCTCGTGCCCCTTGGAGCGCGGGGCTGAGGTCTTCATGGGCAGGTGGCGCCGCCCGGGCCGGCCAGGCTGCCCAGTGGCCGGAGTCAGCCCTTGGGTCGCCGGACATCGTGGCCGCGGAGTGTTGGCAGGTCGATTGGCGGAGAAGAAGCTCCGGCGCACCCCTACCTGGCACGCCAAATGTCGGATATGGGGTTCCGGCAAAACCCTTAAGGTTCGAACTCTGGGGTGCGCGCGAAGTTCTCTCCCTACCGATATGCGCCCTAGCTCGCTAAGATCTCGTGGACAAACTCGACGAACTCGCAACACAAGAAGACACGAGATTTATACTGGTTCGGGCCACCGTTGTTGTGTAATACCCTACTCCAGAGTGGTGGTGGTGGATTGCCTCTTGGGCTGATGATGAACAGTACAAGGGGAAGAACAGCCTCCTGAGGTTGAGGTGTTCTTGTGCTTTACCAAGTAGGTGCAAGGATGGAGTGGATCCAATCCAAGATGATCTGCCCTACTGTGGTGGCTGGTTCTACTTATATAGGCCCTGGTCCTCTCCCCAAATATTGAGCGGGAAGGGAGCCAACAACAGCGGGCAATTTGAAAGGGGACAGCTAGTACAAGCTATCCTGACAAAAGTGGTCTTCGCTTGCAAAAGGCTCTGGTGGTGACGCCGTCTGGGGCTCCATGGTGACCTCCGTCTTGCTGTCCTGCTGGTCTTTGGTCTCGTTGCACTGATATGGAAACCTTTGCTTGATGCCTCGGTATTCCATGCCTGCGCCTGCCTCCTTAGCACCAAAGAGGAAACAAGGACACTGGCGCCCGCCTGGTGTCGATCGTCATGGCTCACGTCACGAGAGCCTCGCAAGGTTTCCCCCGCCTTGATATCTCCGCTCTTCATGAGCCTGCCTGGCGAGGCCGCTCCGGAGGAGGTCCTGCGTCGTCCGCCCCGCGAGGCATGGCTCCTCGCGAGGGTCTTGAATGCCTTGTCGATGAAGATGGGCCGTACGGCCTGCTAGCATAGCCACGCCATGGGCTGCAGACAGGCAAGTCTAGGGACCACTGTTCCCAGAACGCCGACAGCCACAGAAGGAGCAATGCCCACTATGGCTTCACACACATAGGCAAAGACGGCATGGAGAGTCACGGATTGAGGGTCGAGATGCAGCATGTGGACCTGATAATGCTCAAGCACCTCGTTGAAGAAGGCGGAGAAGGGAGGAATCAGGCCAGCCCAAAGGGCATCGATAAAGTTTGGGACCTCGGTGGCTGCCCGAGCAGCGCGAGCGCGGGACGCAGGCCAAGCCACCATCTTCCCCCACTCATTGAAGTTGGAAGCGAGCATTGGACGTACCTTGTCCATGGCCTCGTCGTTAAGCACCAAGGATCGACCGACCGCAGGCTTGATGGCCAGAGGTGCACTCGGCGAGGACAGGGGCTTCTTCCCCTTGTCTGCTTGCTTCGGCGCCATGGCGATGAAGCGGGTAGGAGGGCAGGTCAGATTGAGAGGAGAAGCAGAGTCTCGATGAAGCAGAGAGATTGGGGAAGCAAGGCGCGGGCGACGGAGGAATAACTGTGTAGGTTGCGGGGGCCGCGTAGCCAGGCGGATTCTAAGGCAGCGTGGGAAAGCGGAGACGCCCACGTCCAATCAACCGCCACGCGTCAACCGAGGCCGCAGGCTTTTGGGGCCCGCGGTGCTCCTTACTTGCCCTTTGGCTTCGCCTCGAAGCAAAGCCCGAGCGCGCCTTGGGCCCGGGGGCTACTGTCGGTGTTCTGGGAACGGGGGTCCCCAGACTTGCCTGCCTGCGGCCAATGGCGTGGCTATGCTAGCAGGCCGTACGACCCATCTTCATCGACAAGGCATTCAAGACCCTTGCAAGGGGCCAAGCCTCGTGGGGCGGACGACGCAGGACCTCCTCCAGAGCAGCCTCGCCAGCCAGGCTCACGAGGAGCGGAGATATCAAGGCGGGGGAAACCTCGTGAGGCTCTCGTGACGTGAGCCATGATGATCAAGATCAGGCGGGGCGCTAGCGCGCGCAGTGTCCTTGTTTCCTCTTTGGTGCTAAGGAGACCAGTGCAGGCGCGGAGTATCGAGGCATCAGGCAAAGGTTTCCATATCAGTGCAACGAGACCGAAGACCAGCAGGACGGCAAGACGGAGGTCACCATGGAGCCCAAGACGGCGTCACCACCAGAGCCTTTTGCAGGCGAATACCACTTTTGTCAGGATAGCTTGTACTAGCTGTCCCCTTTCAAATTTCCCGCCGTTGTTGGCTCCCTTCCCGATCAATATTTGAGGAGAGGACCAGGGCCTATATAAGCAGAACTAGCCAGCACAGTAGAGGCAAGCATGCCTGAGCTGGTGAGATCTAGAGCCAATCCCTGGCCACACACCAAACACAAGAACACCTCAACCTCAGGAGGCCATTCTTCCCCTTGTACTGTTCATCATCAGCCCTAGAGGCAATCCACCACCACCAAACTGGAGTAGGGTATTACACCACAACGGTGGCCCGAACCAGTATAAATCTCGTGTCTTCTTATGTTGCGAGTTCGTCGAGTTCGTCCGCGAGATCATAGTGAGCTAGGACGCAAATCGGTAGGGAGAGAACTTCGCGCGCAGCCCAGAGTTCGAACATTAAGGGTTTTGCCGGAACCCCATATACGACAAAGACCAAGACCGCCAGGATGGCAGGATGGAGGACATCGCCAAGCCTACCACGGCGTCGCGACCAGAGGCTTTTGCAGGCGAAGACTACTTTTGTCAGGATAGCATGTACTAGTTGTCTCCCTTCGAATTTAGCCGTTGTGAGACCCCTTCCCGCCTTACATTTGGAAAGAGGACCAAGGCCACTATAAATAGGGCCTAGCCATCACCATAGAGAGGGATCCGAATCTCTGAGATCTTCCTCTCCAACCAGCTCAAGAACACTCCTCCTCCTAAGGTTGTTCTCCCACTATACTAGTTCATCCTCAGCCCCTCGAGGCCATTTCACCACAAAGCAGGAGTAGGGTTTTACACCGCAAGGTGGCCTGAACCTGGGTAAACTACTGTGTCCCGTTTCCTTCCTGATCATCGAGCCAGGCCGTGAGATTGGCGAGTAGGCAGACTAGGGAGGTTGAGTTCTTCGCACACACCCCAGAGTTCAAACCTCTCAAGGGTTTGCGGAACCCGTAATCCGACATTTGGCGCGCTGGGTAGGGGGTGCGTCGGAGCTTCTCTTCCTCCAGTCGATTCGCCACCATTTCGTCGTCCCCATGGCTGATGCTCGTCGAGTTCATGCTGAGCGCTGGGCCGCCCTCTCCGCGCGTTGCTCAGACCGCACCCGCTGGAGACGGTGCTCCCCGCCGTTCCCTGTCGCCCGTGACCAATGTTGCCACCGGCCCCGCGACCCACGAGTAGCAGGCTTCGTCGATGCAACCCTTTGTGCGGCGGAATGGACGCACCGCCACTTCATCGCTGACCCAGGCAGCCGCTTCATTGTCTGACGCTCGTCGCGGGCCTGCAAACGCGTAGGCTGCATTGCTCATGGCACGCGAGCTCCTGCATTACCGCCCCATCACCGACCGCTACGAGCACTGGCTGGACCGCATCACCGAGTTCGTCAGCGCCGCTGGAGATTCTCCTGCACCATCTCGCACGCTGCTTCACCCGCTGCCCGCTGCGGGTGATGTGGCCCACGGAGCACCTCCTCCACCTCCCAGGCAGGACGCCATCGTCGAGCCAAGGCGCGAGGCTCCACGGCGCAACCCGCCACGCAAGGCACCGATGCACGATGAAGAAAGCTGCCAGTTGGTGCAGCGACTGATGTCTACTATGCAACCTTCTTCTTGTTGATGTTGTTGGGCCTCCAAATACAGAGGTTTGTAGGACATTAGCAAATTTCCCTCAAGTGGATGACCTAAGGTTTATCAATCCGTGGGAGGCGTAGGATGAAGATAGTCTCTCTCAAACAACCCTGCAACTAAATAACAAAGAGTCTCTTGTGCCCCCAACACACCCAATACAATGGTAAATTGTATAGGTGCACTAGTTCAGCGAAGAGATGGTGATACAATTGCAATATGGATGGTAGATATAGGTTTTTGTAATCTAAAAATATAAAAACAGCAAGGTAACTAATGGTAAAAGTGAGCGAAAACGGTATTGCAATGCTTCGAAACAAGGCCTAGGGTTCATACTTTCACTAGTGCAAGTTCTCTCAACAATGATAACATAATTAGATCATACAACAATCCCTCGACGTGCAACAAAGAGTCACTCCAAAGTCACTAAAAGCAGAAAACAAACGAAGAGATTATTGTAGGGTACGAAACCACCTCAAAGTTATTCTTTCTGATCGATCTATTGGGCTATTCCTATAAGTGTGACAAATAGCCCTAGAGTTCGTACTAAAATAACACCTTAAGATACACATCAACCAAAACCCTAATGTCACCTAGATACTCCAATGTCACCACAAGTATCCGTGGGTTCGACTATACGATATGCATCACACAATCTCAAATTCATCTATTCAAACCAACACAAAGAACTTCAAAGAGTACCCCAAATTTCTACCGGAGAGTCAAGACGAAAACGTGTGCCAACCACTATGCATAAGTTCACAAGGTCACAGAACCCGCAAGTTGATCACCAAAACATACATCAAGTAGATCACATGAATATCCCATTGTCACCACAGATAAGCACATGCAAGAATACATCAAGTGTTCTCAAATCCTTAAAGACTCAATCCGATAAGATCACTTCAAAGGGAAAACTCAATCCATTACAAGAAGGTAGAGGGGGAGAAGAATCATAAGATCCAACTATAATAGCAAAGCTCGCGGCTGACGGTGTCCTGGACTAGGGGTACTAACCACGTCGTCTCCCGATCAGTTGGATTGGGCCGAGGACCCCCATGGCCATTTGCTCATGGGCAATTCGGACAGCCGATGTATACACGAGGAAGATTCCACAAGACTTGGTGATCAATACAAGGACTCCTCTCCACCGGCGTATTCGACTAGGACTCTTGTTATCCTAGGCCTCTGGTACATTATATAAGCTGAGGCCAGGCTATTCGATAGATCATTATGACATTAATCATCATACCCCTAGGGTTTAGACCACTACATATGATCTCAGGGTAGATCAACTTTTGTAATCTCTACATCAAGGTAAGTCAAGCAGGAAGTAGGGTATTACCTCCATTAAGAGGGCCCGAACCTGGGTAAACGTCGTGTCCCCTGTCTCCTGTTACCCATCGATCCATGACACATAGCTCGGGACCCCCTATCCGAGACCTGCCGGTTTTTACACCGACAAAGGTGCTTTCATTGAGAGTTCCGCTGTGTGGTCGGCAAAAGGATCAATGACTCACCTGCAGATCAACTGCGACATCGGCATCTTTGTCGCCGCCTCGACTGGTCACCTTGGCTTGACCAAGGACTGTGCCCTACCTCCAATCATTATGTTCGGACGAGGGCCTTCATCAATATCAACTCCGATCACTATCAAGGTCATGGAGCAATCATCCATGGAGCTCGGGGGCTCAACGTCAACATTGCCCTCGGGCGACCGTGCTGTTTTTTCGAACAACGAACCTGTATCCGCTAGCATCACTTCCTCGAGCATCGCTTTGACGATTCCTTCGATCGAATTTTGCGGAATTGTGTCTACAACAACAATGTAAAAATTCGTCGTGTTTCGATGGAGCAATCTCCGCCGTCTCCAATATACCGGAGCCCCATCGAATCTGGACAGGAATCTGGACGAGTTTGGGGCGTGGTGTCCAGCACCTAGCTCGGACGTCCTTTGGAAGATCCAGACGTTGATCGTCTGCGGAATTCCTATATCTACCACCCCTCAAAATTTCAGCTCGATCCGACCATCCAAACTCCGGGAACCTTCCGATTTGTGTATCACTTTTTAGATCTGTTTTCTGCGCAAGAACGAATCCGACCCAAGTTCATCTTTTTTATGAACGGGATTTCAGACATCCTTTTTGATGGAAGTTTTGTATGGGGTATTGTGTTTTGTTCCCATACACATCCCACTAATTTTAAAGTCTTTTTCAATATGATTTTCACCATCGCGCCGGTGTCAAACCAGCCCGACAACGTTGCTCCACGGCTGCCGACCTGCGCTAGACACGTTGTCGCTTTGTTGAGCCGAGCTCAACTTCTTCGGATCATCATCTCGGCAAGCTGAACAAGAGTTCAGCATCGTGAAGCATAAATCATCACCAACCTCACCGCCCCACGGATTACACAGAGCAGGCATATCGGCATCGCCTCACGGTCACACTTCATCAACCCGGCATTGACCACGTCACGAGTTATGACCTGCATCGGCATGGCCGCACAGTTGCTTCTTTGAGCCGATGTCCATCACTTCGAACTACTTCAACACCTCGGCTGACATGGCAGCTGCAACGTCTCCTTACCGACCTGCTCCGTCACCTCGTCTGGACCGAGGGCTTCGCCATCCCTTCATCAACCTACTCCGGAGACTTCGGCATCGTCAGCCGACCAGCTTCATCACGTTAGCTGGACCGTGGGCTTTGCCTCGGCGAGCCAACCTTTACCAGCATCACCATGTCATCACTTCACAGCCCATCAGGCAATGGGTGTGCGGATCGAGTCCCAATTTCGGGAGTCACTTTTCTTTGGACTGCTATAACAAATAAACCTGGTGCTATTAATCCTAGCAATTTTTGCTTGTTTGGGTTTATTTTTTCCAAGGAATTATTATTCTGGTTTGTTCCATCATCTGTACATAGGTCTATCAAATGACGGCCGCATTAACGACGGTCGCGTGGTGGTTCGGTCAGTTTCCGTACATAGTTCGGCGAACGCCGCATCCGGAACTCGGACCGACCTGTGAATTCAGGCTTTGCCACGCCTTTACCACATCACGCCGGCGCCCTGCATCAACATTGACTTCGACGCCAGGCCACATATTTTTAAAGAAATTATCTTGCATAAATTAATTACGCGAGGATTTTTATATATTTATATTATTATTGTTGGCCTGCACTATTTTACATGTGCAGGTAATGGATTTTGACTGCGTCACGTGGTATCTTCGGCAAGCCGACGCCGTCGTCCCAATCCGCGTAAATCGTCTCGCGTGATCACCTTGTTGGTCGTGTTGCCATACCGGCGTATTCGGTTGCCTCAGAGACTTCGGCATCGCTGAGAGCTCTACCTCATCGAGCTTTCGGCGCATAGACCATATTTCTTTTATTACTCACTTTGCATAAATTATTTATTATGCAAAAAAATTAATTTATTATTATTACTATTATCTCCGGTTTGCACTATTTTTTGTGCATAGGTAAATGATTCGGGTTGGGCAGTGCTGTCACCTCGGCGTACTGACGTACCACGTCACCTCGGTTACTATTATCTCCGGTTTGCACTATTTTTTGTGCATAGGTAAATGATTCGGGTCGGGCAGTGCTGTCACCTCGGCGTACTACCGTACTGCGTCACCTCGGCTGGACGGGGGGCTTCGTCAACACTTCATTAACCCACGTCGGGGACTTCGGTGTCACTCTACCGGCCTGCATCGGTCGTGCTATGTCACCACTTCAGAGTGCCGAGCTCTTCGCTCTGCCACCTCGGGACTGGCTTGGGGGATGGAACCTTGTCCCGCATCAAGCTCGGACCGTGTCATCAACGCCGAACACATTAACCAGCTAAGTCGCTTTCATGCTCAAAGTTTTACATTTTTAACTTGTGTTCGGTTTGACCGTGCTCACATACGTTGTTCGTTAAAAGAAACTCCCCTTACCCATGTTAACTGGGGGCACTTAAAATTTACATGAGCTGTTCTATAATAATGTGTTTTCTTCTTGGTCGTGGCAAACATTTTCTACCGCTCCTTTTTCGACTCGAGTGTATGGTCAATAGCCGAATAGCCTAGCTTCTCTCTAAAGCCGCACGAGTTTAGTTCGCTAAACTGGCCTCGGAGAAGCACTCCGCCTTCGGGATAAGGAGCTTGAAGCCGTAGGCTGACCCATTTGAAGTCTTGAGATCGGATGTGTCATGTTAAAGCACGACAGAAGCACAGTTTTTTTTAAAGACCAATTTCCGGATTGGCACCAAAGTCTCGGTTTAGTCCGGACGTCAAACTTTTACATAAGTTTTTGGCTTTTTGAGCCTATGGCACTTTTAAACTATTGGTGTGTTTCCAGCATAAGTCTCGTAGTGCAACGTTGGACACCTTTAGAGATTCTACAAAAACATTCTTGGATATTGCTATATATTCATCTGTTTCGAATTGTGTCTTTGGTGAATAGTTGGGTCGCCCGGCTCCTGTGCTTGCCTGCTACATTCTGCTTTGTTCGGCTAGGTGTGCAAAGGGAGAACCACTGCAATTGTGGTTCCAGCTTGCATGGTTAAGCACCGCAGTGGAGAAAGCCGAAAACTGACTGTCACAATAAGCGTAAACTGGTCAGTGATCTGATGATTGTGTTAAATGACGGGCCGTTCATAACATTAGCCGAAGTGTGTACGGCTTGACATCGGCTGTCGCCAAACACTAACCGGGGGCTAATAGCTGGCCTCCCAACTTTAAAGCTCCTATGACTAAGTGAAAGTTATAAAGCCCGCATATCTTATTGCCTCGTTTCCGCTAACACAACCTTCCGGGCACCGAGACGTCGGCTAAGGGTTGTCTTGCTATTGCAGAAACACCCTGCGTATTATCTACAAAGGGGTAGAAGCCGACGATGGGCCACTTTCAACTGATAAATGGTCGCAATGGAGTCAAAATAAGTATATATCATCAGCGTTTGTATTCATTATACAAGCGTTGCCTTCCGTAATTATTGTTATAAAGCCATAAATATGCATCAATCTGACTTAAGATTTCGGCCAAGCTGGGTTGCCTGGCTCCTGTGCTTACCCCTACGTTCCCGATTGTTCGGCTAGGTGGTAAAGGGAGCACCTCTGTGATTGTTACAACCAGGTCATCCGGGTTAGTACCTCAGACTGGGTGAAGCCGAAAGCTAGCCATCTTAAAGGACATAATTGGTCGGCAACGACAAAACTGAAATTTTGGGTTCGCTAAAGACCATATAGTTCGGGAACTTTCCCCAAACTAAATCCTCAATATTTTGCTCCCACATTGATCGGAGCTGAGGTTGCATGATCATGCTTAGCATGACAACCCAAACAAAGGAACCGATAGCGGGACTATTTTCTTTGGAAGACATTTCTTATGTTAAACAGTAATATAACATATCTCTCTACGTACCTTTGTTTATAAAACCATATGGCCGGATTGCCTTGTTTGTCGTAAACTTTTGCCCTTGTAAAGGCTTTATAAAGTAGGACAAACACTCCCCGGCCACTGGCCGAGGAGGTTGAATCCGATGCTCGGTCAACAAGGTGTTGTACAATGCGGATCCGAGCATTCATGATGTAAAGTACTTGGATACATAGAATCATTACACATAAAAATTGCGAGTAAAATCCATTTACTGCAATCCATCTTTTAAACCCCTTGGGGCCTACCTTGGCGAGCTTGGATTTCGACCAGCTCTAAGCTCCTTTGAGAGATCTTTATTCTCTTTCCGAGAAGTTTGTGTTAAACACAACAAAATTTTCTGTCAAATGGATATCGATCCTTAATTCGGCCACCCATGCCCACATTAAGGCTCGGGGGCTACTGGACTTCGCACTCATTATTTATAAATATTAAAGGGGCACATCGATCCCCTGATCTGGAGTTGCCACCCGACCAGTCTCTCAGGGGCTACTGCATTGCTTCAAAGTGCTTAGTGTTCGGCATGACCGAACTATGGGCAAGCGCATCTTCGGACAATAGTAAGTACATCTCGGACTTGTCCGTCATCAAGCTAATATACCACGGCGACTTCTCACAACCCTCTCTCAGGGGCCTGTCCGCCGATCATTATTTCTAATATATTACACTGCGTTTCTATTCCTACGTATGCAGCCGAGCTAGGAGTTGATCCTTAGGCCGGTTTTGCAAATCGACCTGAGTCTCAGGGGCTACTAGGATCAGCAGTTTTATGTATTCCTTCAGGTGCATCTCGGGTTTTAGACCGACACACACCTTGAGGGCTACTAGATATACATATACTGGCTATATATCTCGACAGAGAATAAATTGCACCAATCAAAAAATTCACAAAAAAATCAGCCCGCGTTCGGGGTGGTGCACCGCCTCGGAAGCAGTCCGGCATAAAGCTCGAGCGCCAGTGGCTGGCTCCATAGAGGGTATTTCCGGCATTAAGCTTAGCTGAATTCGTTCAATCCTTTAAAAGACCGAGGTAGTTTACGACACCTCAGACACTGACCGTCGTTGGAGCTCAGAACTGGTCCGGCATAAAGCTCGGATTCAAATGGCTCGTTCCATAGAGAAATTTCAAGTGTTAAACTCGGATGACCTCCTTCAAACTTTTTCAAGCCAAGATGATCTATGACACCTTGGATATAGTCCGGCGTTGGAGTTGATACAGTCCGGCGTTGGAGCTCGGATATAATACGGCGTTGGTGCTCGGCTGCAAAAGATATCTCGAATGCAGTCCGGCGTTGGAGCTCGGATGCAAGAGGACACCGCCGCACGGGAACAACTTCAAACCCGAGGTGTGGTGTAAAAAATAATAACACGGCATTAATAAAGGCCGAGAACTTAAAGGGGCTCCTTGGATACCCGACGTGTAAACTCTTCGGATTCACTTTGGCGATCCTTAAGATCGAAGATGAGATGATTTGTTGAACCAGTTTTCAAGACCGACGACTGAAGATGAAGAACAGTTCGGAAGAATCGAGTAGCGTCCCCAACTTGAAGACCGGTTCAAGGGGCTATTGACGGAGTCATGGACTAGGGGGTACTCACCACGTCGTCTCCCAATCAGTTGGATTGGGCCGAGGACCCCCATGGCCTTTTGCTCATGGGTAATTCGGACAGCCGATGTATACACGAGGAAGATTCCACAAGATTTGGTGATCAAGACAAGGACTCCTCTCCACCGGTGTATTCGACTAGGACTATTGTTATTCTAGGCATCTGGTACATTATATAAGCCGAGGCCAGGTTAGTCGATAGATCATTATGACATTAATCATCATACCCCTAGGGTTTAGACCACAACATATGATCTCAGGGTAGATCAACTCTTGTAATCTCTATATTCATCAAGGTCAATCAAGCAGGAAGTAGGGTATTACCTCCATTAAGAGGGCCCGAACCTGGGTAAACATCGTGTCCCCTGACTCCTGTTACCCATCGATCCATGACACACAGCTCGGGAACCCTACTTGAGATCTCCCGGTTTTGACACCGACAGCGGTACATCAAGATCGTGCCAAATCAAGAACACGAGAGAGAGAGAAAGAGAGATCTAACACATAGCTACTGGTACATACCCCAGGCCCGAGGGTGAACTACTCCCTCCTTGTCATGGAGACCGCTTGGATGATGAAGATGGCCACCAGTGATGATTTCCCCCTCCGGCATGGTGTCGGAACAGGTTCCTGGTTGGTTTTTTGGTGGCTACAGAGGCTTGCGGCGGCGGAACTCCCGGTCTAGGTTCTGTTTTGGAAGTTTGGGGATATATAAGAGGTGTTGGTGTCGAGAACAAGTCAGGGGAGTCCATGAGGGGCCCACAAGGTCGGAGGGCACGCCCTAGGGGGGTGGGCGCATCCCCCACCCTTGTGGTGGCCTCGGGATTCCTCTGGTGCATCTCTGGCACTCCGTGAGCTTCTTTTGGTCCAAAAATAATCGTTGGAAAGGATCAGGTCAATTGGAGTCCATTTGATATTCCTTTTCTACAAAACTAAAAAACAAGGAAAAACAGAAACTCGCACTGGGCTCTAGGTTAATAGGTTAGTCCAAAAATTCATATGAAATAGCATATAAATGCATATAAAACATCCAAGATTGATAATATAATAGCATGGAACTATCTACAATTATAGATACGTTGGAGACGTATCAAGCATCCCCGAGCTTAATTCCTGCTCGTCCTCGAGTAGGTAAATGGTAAAAACAGAATTTTTGATGTGGAATGCTACCTAACATATTCATCCATGTAATTTTCTTTATTGTGGCATGAATGTTCAGACCCATAAGATTCAAAACAAAAGTTTAATATTGACATAAAAACAATAATACTTCAAGTATACTAACAAGGCAATTATGTCTTCTCAAAATAACATGGCCAAAGAAAGCTTATCCCTACAAAATCATATAGTCTGGCTATGGTCCATCTTCATCACACAAAATATTCAAATCATTCACAACCCCGATGACAAGCCAAGCCATTGTTTCATACTTTTGATGTTCTCAAACTTTTTCAACTTTCACGCAATACATGAGCGTGAGCCATGGACATAGCCCTATAGGTGGAATAGAAGGTGGTTGTGGAGAAGACAAAAAGAAGGAGATAGTCTCACATCAACTAGGGTAATAACCGGGCTATGGAGATGCCCATCAATAGATATCAATGTGAGTGAGTAGGGATTGCCATGCAACGGATGCACTAGAGCTATAAGTGTATGAAAGCTCAAAAATAAACTAAGTGGGTGTGCATCCAACTTGCTTGCTCACGAAGACCTAGGGCAATTTAAGAAAGCCCATCATTGGAATATACAAGCCAAGTTCAATAAAGAAAAATTCCCACTAGTATATGAAACTCACAACATAGGACACTCTCTATCATGAAGATCATGGTGCTACTTTGAAGCATAAGTGTGGTAAAAGGATAGTAGAATTTCCCCTTCTCTCTTTTTCTCTCTTTTTTTTGGGGGGGGGCCTCTCTTTTTTTGGCCTCTTTTTTATTTTTTATTTTTCATCCGGAGTCTCGTCCCG
Organism: Triticum aestivum; assembly: GCF_018294505.1. Taxonomy (NCBI): domain Eukaryota; kingdom Viridiplantae; phylum Streptophyta; class Magnoliopsida; order Poales; family Poaceae; genus Triticum; species Triticum aestivum. The sequence goes on along the minus strand of NC_057808.1, from coordinate 160,897,561 downwards.
ACTTGTGGGGGAATCGTAGTCTCCATCATCCTTTCCTCACTTGGACAATGCTCTAATAATGATGATCATCACACTTTTATTTACTTTACAACTCAAGAATTACAAATTGGTACTTAGAATAAAATATGATTCTGTATGAATGCCTCCGGCGGTGTACCGGGATGTGCAATGACTCAAGAGTGACATGTATGAAAAATAATGAACGGTGGCTTCGCCACAAATATGATGTCAACTAGATGATCATGCAAAGCAATGTGACAATGATGGAGCGTGTCATAATAAACGGAATGGTGGAAAGTTGCAAGGTAATATATCTCAAAATGGCTATGGAAATGCCATAACAGGTAGGTATGGTGGCTGTTTTGAGGAAGGTATATGGTACCGGCGATGATACGTCTCCAACGTATCTATAGTTTTTGATTGTTCCATGCTATTATATTATCTATCTTGGATGTTTTATATGCATTTATATGCTATTTTACATGATTCTTGGTACTAACCTATTAAGCTACACCCAGTGCCAGTTTCTGTTTTTTCCTTGTTTTTGAGTTTTACAGAAAAAGAATATCAAACGGAGTCCAAATGACCTGAAACTGTACGATGATTGTTTTTGGACCAAAAGAATCCCACGGAGTACCGGAGATGCACCAGAGAAGCCCCGAGACCTCCACAAGGGTGGAGGGCGGCCCCACCCCCTAGGGTGCGCCCGCTGACCTTGTGGCCCCCTCATGGACTCCCCTGACTTGTTCTCCATGCCAACACCTCTTATATATCCCTAAACCTCCAGAACAGAACCTAGATCGGGAGTTCCGCCGCCGCAAGCCTGTGTAGCCACCAAAAACCAATCCGGACCCTGTTCCGTCACCCTGCTGGAGGGGGAAATTCATCACCTGTGGCCATCTTCATCATCCTGGTGCTCTCCATGACGAGGAGGGAGTAGTTCACCCTCGGGACGGAGAGTATGTACCAGTAGCTATGTGTTTGATCTCTCTCTCTCTCTCGTGTTCTTGATTTGGCATGATCTTGATGTACCGCGAGCTTTGCTATTATAGTTGGATCTTATGATGCTTCTCCCCCTCTACCTTCTTGTAATGGATTGAGTTTTCCCTTTGAAGTTGTCTTATCGGATTGAGTCTTTAAGGATTTGAGAACACGTGATGTATGTTTTGCATGTGCTTATCTGTGGTGACAATGGGATATTCACGTGATCTACTTGATGTATGTTTTGGTGATCAACTTGCAGGTTCTGTGACCTTGTGAACTTATGCATAGGGGTTGGCACACGTTTTCGTCTTGACTCTCCGGTACAAACTTTGGGACACTCTTTGAAGTTCTTTGTGTTGTTTTGAATAGATGAATTTGAGATTGTGTGATGCTTATCGTATAATCGAACCCACGGATACTTGTGGTGACATTGTAGTATCTAGGTGACATTAGGGTTTTGGTTGATGTGTGTCTTAAGGTGTTATTTTAGTACAAACTCTAGGGCTGTTTGCGACACTTGTAGGAATAGCCCAATAGATTGATGAGAAAGAATAACTTTGAGGTGGTTTCATACCCTACAATAATCTCTTCGTCTGTTCTCCGCTATTAGTGACTTTGGAGTGACTCTTTGTTGCACGTTGAGAGATTGTTATATGATCTAATTATGTTATCATTGTTGAGAGAACTTGCACTAGTGAAATTATGAACCATAGGCATTGTTTCGAAGCATTGCAATACCGGTTTCGCTCACTTTTAGCATTAGTTACCTTGCTGTTTTTATATTTTTAGATTACAAAAACCTATATCTACCATCCAGATTGCACTTGTATCACCATCTCTTCGCCGAACTAGTGCACCTATACAATTTGCCATTGTATTGGGTCTGTTGGGGACACAAGAGACTCTGTGTTATTTGGTTGCAGGGTTGTTTGAGAGAGACCATCTTCATCCTATGCCTCCCGCGGATTGATAAACCTTAGGTCATCCACTTGAGGGAAATTTGCTACTATCCTACAAACCTCTGCACTTGGAGGCCCAACAACGTCTACAAGAAGAAGGTTGCGTAGCAGACATCAAGCTCTTTTCTGGCGCCATTGCCGCGGAGTCTAGGTACGCGGCACTTTGAGAAAGTCAAATAAGCTCTTGTCTGGCGCCGTTGCCGGGGAGGTTAGTGCTTGAAGGTATATCTTTAGATCTTGCAATCGAATCTTTTAGTTTCTTGTTTTATCACTAGTTTAGTCTATAAAAGAAAACTACAAAAAATGGAATTGAGGTTGCCTCATATGCTTCATCTTTTTAATGTCTTTCGTGAAAATAAGGATTCCGATAATTGTGCCAAAGTCTGAGAAGAAGAATGCATTAAAATGTTTGGGACTAAATCTTTGAATGATGAGCATGATTGCAATGTTGTTAGTATGAATTCTTTGAATATCCATGATGCTAATGATATGCAAAGCCACAAGCTTGGGGATGCTATGCTTGATAAAGATGATATTTTTTGTCCCCCAAGTTTTGATAAGAAAATTTATTATGATGATAGCATGCCTCCTATTTATGATGATTATATTTATGAAAGTGGATTTGGAGAGGTCATGACTTTATTTAATGATGACTCCACTATTTCGGAAGAGGTTCCAATTGATTATGAGAACAAACTTGCTATCTATGATGATTATTGTGATGACATGTATGCTATAAAGAATTGTGATAACCATCAAACTTGTCATCATGATTTTAATTTTCAATTGGATTATGCCTCACATGATAGTTATTTTGTTGAGTTTGCTCCCACTATTCCGAATGAGAAGAATTTTTCTTATGTGGAGAGTAGTAAAATTTATATGCTTGTGCATCATGAGAATAATGCTTTATGTGATAGCTATATTGTTGAATTCATTCATGATGCTACTAAAAATTGTTGTGAGGGAGGAATATATGCTTGTAGGAGTTGCAATAATATCAAGTTTCCTCTTTATGTGTTGAAAATCTTGAAGTTATGCTTGTTTTGCCTTCCTATGCTAGTTGATTGTTGCTCCCATAAGTTATTTGCTCACAAAATCCCCGTGCATAGGAAGTGGGTTAGGCTTAAATGTGCTTGTCATATGTTTCATGATGATCTCTTTATGTTTCAATTCTTATCTTTTATGTGAGCATCATTGAAATCATCATGCCTAGCTAGAAAGGCATTAAAGAAAAGCGCTTGTTGACAGACAACCCAATATTTACCCCTACTGTTTTTGTGTGTTCACATGATTAGGATACTGTATTAGTCATGTTGTATAGCTTTTGTTTCAATAAAGTTCCAAGTCAGACCTTTGGGATGGCTTATGGTGATAGTTGCTTTGATCTTGCTGAAAAATAGAAACTTTTGCGCTCACAAAAACAATTCTAATTTCTAGCTGAAGAGTGCTTTTTAGTTGATTCTTTTTGCAGAAGATTAATAGACTAATTGCTTAGGACTTCCTAATTTCTCAGGATTTTTGGATTTACATAAGTATCCGAAATATCCAGATTGCTACAGACTGTTCTGTTTTTGACAGATTCTGTTTTTCGCATGTTGTTTGCTTATTTTGATGAATCTATGAGTAGTATCGGAAGGTATGAACCATAGGGAAGTTGGAATACAGTAGATATTACACCAATATAAATAAAGAATGAGTTAACAACATTACCAAAAGTGGTGATTTATTTTCTTATACTAACGGAGCTTATGAGTTTTCTGTTGAGTTTTGTGTTGTGAAGTTTTCAAGTTTTGGGTAAAGTTTCGATGGACTACGAAATAAGGAGTGGAAAGAGCCTAAGCTTGGGGATTCCCAAGGCACCCCAAGGTATTATTCAAGAACAACCAAGCATCTAAGCTTGGGGATGCCCCGGATGGCATCCCCTCTTTCGTCTTCAGTCCATCGGTAACCTTACTTGGAGCTATATTTTTATTCACCACATGATATGTGTTTTGCTTGGAGCGTCATTTTATTTTATTAGGATTTGCTTGCTGTTTGAATAAAGTACTTAAGATCAGAAATTTTATTTATGAGAGGGAGTCTTCACATAGTCACATAATTATTCGACTACTCATTGATCTTCACTTATATGTTTTGGAGTAGTTTGCCGTTTTCTCTAGTGCTTCACTTATATCTTTTTAGAGCACGGCGGTTTGAATAAATTGTTGAACTCTCATGCTTCACTTATATCATTTTGCGAGTATCTAAACAACATGGTAATTTGCTTAGGTTATAAATTTAGTCCTAATTTGATGGGCATCCAAGAGGGATATAATAAATACTTCCATAAAAAGTGCATTGAATACTATGAGAAGTTTGATTCCTTATGATTGTTTTCAGATATGAAGATGGAGATATTAGAGTCATGCTAGTGAGTAGCTGTGAATTTGGGAAATACTTGTGTTAAAGTTTGTGATTCCCATAGCATGCACGTATGGTGAACCGTTATGTGATGAAGTCGGAGCATGATTTATTTATTGATTGTCTTCTTTATGAGTGGCGGTCGGGGATGAGTGATGGTCTTTTCCTACCAATCTATCCCACTGGGAGCATGCGCGTTGGACTCGTGTTGAGTCCACGGATTATACTCACTCTCACCCTTCCACCATTGCTAGCCTCTCTAGTACCGCGCAACTTTCGCCGGTACCATACACCCACCATATACCTTCCTCAAAACAGCCACCATACCTACCTATTACGACATTTCCATAGCCATTCCGAGATATATTTCCATGCAACTTTCCACCGTTCCGTTTATTATGACATGCTCCATCATTGTCATATTGCTTTGCATCATCATGTAGTTGACATTGTATTTGTGGCAAAGCCACCATTCATCATTTTTCATATATGTCAATGATGGAGCATGTCATAATAAATGGAATGGTGGAAAGTTGCATGGCAATATATCTCGGATTGGTTATGGAAATGCCGTAATAGGTAGGTATGGTGGCTGTTTTGAGGAAGGTATATGGTGGGTGTATGGTACAGGCGATGATTCGTCTCCAACGTATCTATAATTTTTTATTGTTCCATGCTATTATATTATCTATCTTGGATGTTTTATATGCATTTATATGCTATTTTATATGATTTTTGGGACTAACATATTAACCTAGACCCAGTGCGAGTTTCTGTTTTTTCCTTGTTTTTGAGTTTTACAGAAAAGGAATATCAAACGGATTCTAAATGACCTGAAACTTGACGACGATTGTTTTTTGACCAAAAGAAGCCCACGGAGTATCGGAGATGCACCAGAGGAGTCCCAAGGCCTCCACAAGGGTGGAGGGCGCCCCCACCCCCTAAGGCGCGCCCTCTGACCTTGTGGGCCCCTCATGGACTCCCCTGACTTGTTCTCGACGCCAACACCTCTTATATATCCCCAAACCTCCAGAACAGAACCTAGATCGGGAGTTCCGCCGCCGCAAGACTCTATAGCCACCAAAAACCAATCTAGACCCTGTTTCGGCACCCAGCCAGAGGGGGAAATCATCACAGGTGGCCATCTTCATCATCCCGGCGATCTGCGTGACGAGGAGGGAGTAGTTCACCCTCGGGGCTAAGGGTATGTACCAGTAGCTATGTGTTTGATCTCGCTCTCTCTCTCGTGTTATTGATTTCGCATGATCCTGATGTACCGCGAGCTTTGCTATTATAGTTGGATCTTACGATGCTTCTCCCCCTCTCCCTTCTTGTAATGGATTGAGTTTTCCCTTTGAATTTATCTTATCGGATTGAGTCTTTAAGGATTTGAGAACACTTGATGTATGTTTTGCATGTGCTTATCTGTGGTGACAATGGGATATTATGTGATCTACTTGATGTATGTTTTGGTGATCAACTTGCGGGTTCTGTGACCTTGTGAACTTATGCATAGGGGTTGGCACACGTTTTCGTCTTGACTCTCCGGTAGAAACTTTGGGGCACTCTTTGAAGTTCTTTGTTTTGGTTTGAATAGATGAATTTGATATTGTGTGATGCATATCGTATAATCGAACCCATGGATGCTTGCGGTGACATTGGAGTATCTAGATGACATTAGGGTTTTGGTTGATGTGAATCTTAAGTTGTTATTTTAGTACGAACTCTAGGGCTTTTTGTGATACTTATAGGAATAGCCCAATAGATCGATCGGAAAGAATAACTTTGAGGTGGTTTCGTACCCTACAATAATCTCTTCGTTTGTTCTCCGCTATTAGTGACTTTGGAGTGACTCTTTGTTGCACATTGAGGGATTATTATATGATCTAATTATGTTATCATTGTTGAGAGAAATTGCACTAGTGAAAGTATGAACCCTAGACCTTGTTTCGAAGCATTGCAATACCGTTTTTGCTCACTTTTCCCATTAGTTACCTTGCTGTTTTTATATTTTCATATTACAAAAACCTATATATACCATCCATATTGCACTTTTATCACCATCTCTTCGCTGAACTAGTGCACCTATACAATTTACCATTGTATTGGGTGTGTTGGGGACACATGAGACTCTTTGTTATTTGGTTGCAGGGTTTTTTGAGACAGACCATCTTCATCCTACGCCTTCCCACGAATTGATAAACCTTAGGTCATCTACTTGGGGGAAATTTGCTACTGTCCTACAAACCTCTGCACTTGGAGGCCCAACAATGTCTACAAGAAGAAGGTTGCATAGTAGACATCAAGCTCATCGACCGCAAAGAGAGGCACGTGCACTTCCAGCATCGCCACGTCAAGACCACGGGCCGCTTGTGGTGCTGGCGCGCGAGCGCCAGGATCAGGCTCCACCTCCACGGCGGGCTCCCGTGACCATAGCTGGGTGCTGTGCATTCACTCCACAGCTGCGCAGTGTCGTCTGGCCAGGGAAGTTCAAACCCGACCTGCCTCCATGCTACGACGGGACCCCGATCCTACTGAGTTCCTGCAACTCTACGAGTTGATCATCGAGGCAGCCAACGCCGATGAGAAGGTTATGGCAAACTGGTTTCCATGGCCCTCAAGGATGGCGCACGCTCATGGCTCCTGAACCTCCCAGCGGGATCGATCTCCTCCTAGGACGAGATGTGAGAGTATTTCGTCACCAACTTCCAGGGCACCCGCGACCACCCGCCGGCTGCGGGTGACCTGCGGCGCATCACGCAGCTGCCAGGATTGACCTTGCAGAAGTACATCCAGCGCTTCAATAGTTTTCTCCTCAAGATCCCCAAGGTGTCGGACGAGGCCATCATCTCAGCATTCAATGATGGCGTCTCTGACATCAAGATGAAGGAGGAGCTTGCCATACACGAGGACCTGTGCACGGCTCTGAAGATGTTCAACATGGCAACCAAGTGTGCGAGAGCTGAGGAGGGGCGGCTCTCCCTAATCTAGCTCCCTGACACGGACCCAGAAGACAAGAAGGCCAAGGACGTGAAGCGCAAGGGAGCGGCCGTGCTCGCGGCCGAACCAGATATGAAGCGCGACTACGACCACCCAGAGTCATCCAAGGGCAGTCGACCATTCTACGTCTTCCACAACCTGCACAACCACAACACCAACGACTGCCAGGAGCTCAGGGACATCTGTGACGGGCGCCACGGTCGTCGCCCCGAGTGCAATGATCGAGGCTACGGCCGCGGGGGTGGCTGTGGCGGAGGACGCTGGGACGGCCACGACCCTCGCCAGGAATGCCGCGACCAGCCTCGTGAGGACCGCTGGCAGGGCCAGCCCCGCGAGGGTGCCTGGAGAGATCAGCCCCGCGAGGACCGCCCTCATGGCAACTGTCATGTCCCTAGCCTTGCTATGCACTTGGACTAGCTTGGTTGCTGCATCATGTCTAAATTTCATTTAAAGTTGAATTGGGGATTGTTAAACCCTAGCACCAAATGAATTCAACTAGGTTCAAAATAAAAATATTTTCAATGAACCCAAAATGCCTTTCAAAAATGTTCATTATTTATGGAAAAAGGTTAAAACCTTTACCAGAGGTCATGCACATTTTTCCAAGCCATTTATGGTCTTTGAATTAATCCATATTGTATTTGAATTGGGGCATTTAAATACTATCAATATTTTCTAATGCTCCAACAATTCTGAAAATAGTTAAGGGCCTCTGTAATAATTCATTTAAATGCCCACAATTATTTTCAGGATTTATTAAAATGATTTGGGCTATAAAATAAATCAAAACAAAATAACAGAAATAGAAAACAGAAACAAATGAGAGAAAAGAGAGAGAAAGGAGTCTTACCTGGCCTGGCCCAGCACGGCCCAGCCCACTGGCCTGGTGCCAGTCATCGCCTACCTCTGCCAGTAGGCAGAGGAGGGACACCGCGACGCCGCCGCGTGCGCCACGGCGTCACCTGCTTGCCGCCCGCGCCTCTGGAGGATCCGGACGACGCCCACGTCGCCCGCTCGACCCCCTCGCTCTCTCCCTGGACCCCCCTCCCCCTCCTCTGCTCCCTTTCGCGCGCACTCACCCGAACACAGCCGTCGCCGCCGCTCGCCACCACCGCGGCCACCGCCTTCCCCTCGCCTCACCAAAGCGCCCAGCAGCTCCGCCACGACGTCGTCGTCCTCTCCATCGAGTCACACGGCGCCAGAAGCTCTGCTGCATCTCCAACGCCGCCGATTTCGACCTCGGGTGCCGTGATCCCCACCGTCGTTTCGCCGGACCCCGTGCCTCCCCTGCCCCGCCAGCAGCACCAGAAAAACCGCGGTGAGCCGTTGCACCATTTCCCCCATGCCTCGTTGCTTGATTTGCCCCTAGCCGCATCAACCACCGGAGCCGAGAGCTCCGTGTCGCCGGCCATGGCGCCGCCGTGGCCAGGGCACCCAACGCTTGCGTCCGAGCACATGGTTGTGCTCCTACTGGTCCGTAGCTGCCGCCCCGCTGCTTAACTTGCTCCGCCACATGCTCTAGCCGCAGCTGCCGCACAGACCAAACTCTGGCGGCCGCCCAAGTGCTCGCCGCCGGCGAAACAAGCCACCCCGCGACCTTCTGACACCTCCCCTGGATGCGGAAGAGCGTGGGCTACCTCCTGGTGGTTTCCGCGCGTCCAACCGCCGTCTGTAGCTCAAGTCCGGCGAGTTGCTGCCGCAGTTTTGGTTGTCGCCGGCGAAACTCGGGCGAGGACCGACGTGGCGCAGTCATTAGCGCTAATCCCTGCCAGCTCAACCGCGCTTAGCCACTGACAGTGGGCCCGAGGCCTGGTCAAACCTCAGTCAGCGCTGGGTTTGACCGGGATTAGCCCTGTGTCGCTGACGTGTGGCCCCCACACGTCAGGTTTGACCTGGGTCAACCCAGTTGACTGCTGACACAGGCATGACGCAGTGCTGACGCAATTAATCCTTTTCTGGATTTGAAATAATTCAGGAATTCCAGAAAATGTTTAAAACTTCAAAAACCCATAGAAATTAATCTATAACTCCAAATGAAATGATTCATATATGAAAAATTATCAGAAAAATCCAAAGAATCTGTTTATGGCATCCTCATGCATGTTTGAACAACTTACAACCACTGTATATGACAATTTGAATAAATGGCATTTGAAATGTCTTATATGGAGTTTGAATTTGAACCTAAGGTTCAAACCAACTCCATTTAATATGTTGCTGGTTGCATTAGCTCAAAACACATTCATATTGACATGTCATAGCATGCATCATATTGTGCATTGCATTGATCGTGTTTCTTCTCTGTTTGCCAGTATTGTCCCCTCTCAGTAGACGTTGCTTCGACGATGCGATCAATGACACCGATGAAGAGCTATACTATCTTCAGAAGTGCCAGGCAAGCAAAACCCCCTTGTTCATTCCGATACAATCCCACTCTCTCGCTCCTGCTCTCTTTTACTGCATTAGGACAACAACGATTCATCTGTTACTTGCTGCGGTAGCTGAACCCCTTTATCCTCTGCATGACCTGTCATTGCCACAGTAAATAGATGAAACCCACTAGCATGAGTAGGAGTTGTTTGAGCCCTGATGTGCCTACTCATTCATGCTTGTTTGTCATGCCTGCTATTGCTTAGAGTTGTGTCAGGTCTGATTCATCGGGAATGAATTGGAAAGTGGTGAACATGTCCTACTGTGTGAGAGCTAAGTGTGTGAACACGATTTGGTAAAGGTAGCGGTGAGAGGCCATGTAGGAGTACATGGTGGGTTGTCTCATTGAAACCGTCCTCAGGAACTGAGTTCTGTGTTTGTGATCCATGAACAGTTACTACCACACATTGGGTTCCGGTAACTCGACCCCTCTCGGCTTATTAACCGCCTCGATCTCTGTCCAGGAGTTGCAACTAGTTTCTGGTGTTTGTAGGTAGTGTTAGTAGTCTACCAAGTGGCACCCGGTACAGGTGGGCTTGGGACAGACTAGGCACACGTGGCCTGGTGTACCGAGTGGCACCCGGATGGTGGGCTCGGGAACCCTGCACACATCGTTTGGGGCCGTGAGCGACACCCCGGCCGGATCTCCTTGCGGATGGAACCCGAATAGGCGATAAACCTGGACTAGAGACTTGTGTGGTTAGTCAGGTCGTGGCCGACTCCCTCGCCAGGCTTCCGCTTGAAGGTTGCCGAGGTACACGACGTGTACATGGTGGTAAGTGGCGAGAGCGTGTGTGACGAAGTACACCCCTGCAGGGTTAATATGATCTATTCGAATAGCCGTGTCCGCGGTAAAGGACTTCTGGGTTGCCTATAACAGTTCATAGACAAGTGAAAGTGGATACTCTAAAATGCGCAAGATAAGCGTGAGTGCTATGGATGGCGTTCTCGTAGGGAGACGGGAGCGGATCCATAGTGGTGTATTGATATGGTGAATATGTGGACTCGTGTGCGCCACCTCAAAAGAGTTACTTGCAGTCGTAGTTCAGGATAGCCACCGAGTCAAAGCTGGCTTGCTGCAGTTAAACTCCACCACCCCCTTTGTTGATACCGATGCATATGTAGATAGTTCTGATGTAAGTCTTGCTGGGTACATTTGTACTCACGTTTGCTTATTTTATGTTTTGCAGAGAGACGTCAGTCTCGCTAGTAGTTCCGTGTGGACTTCGACGTTTAGCTTGATACCTCAGCTACGATCTTGTGCCCTCGGCAGGATCTGGTAGATAGTCAGGCTTCTCAGCCTTTTTCATTTGTAGATGTCTGTACTCAGACATGTTAAGCTTCCGCATGTGCTTTGACTTGTATGCTCTGAATGTTGGGTCATGAGACCCATGTTTGTAATATCTGGCTCTTCGGAGCCTAATGAATAAATACTCTGAGTCGTAGAGTCTTGTTGTGATGCCATGTTGTATTTGCACATATCGAGCATATTGTGTGTATGATTGAAATGCTTGGTATGTGTGGGATCCGACAATCTAGTTGTCTATCCTTAGCAGCCTCTCTTATGGGGAAATGTAGTCTAGTGCCTCCTTGAGCCATAGTAGTCCGCTACAGCCCGGTTCACCGGAGTCCTGCTAGCCCAGCACTACTGCTCTGGACACTTGACTGGCCGGCATGTGTTTCATATCGTTCCTGTGTCTGTCCCTTCGGGGAAATGTCACGCGGTGACATCCGGAGTCCTGCCTAGCCTGCTACAGCCCGGGTTCCCGGAGTCCTGTTAGCCCAGTGCTACAGCCCGGATTCGCACGCTGCTGACCGACACGTTCGATGTTGATTCATGTATGCCTGTCCCCATACGTTAGTGCCGCTTTGGGTTCACGACTAGCCATGTCGGCCCGGGTTCTCTGTCATATGGATGCTAGCGACATTGTCATATACGTGAGCCAAAAGGCGCAAACGGTCCCGGGCCATGGTAAGGCGACACCCGTGGGAATACCGTGCGTGAGGCCGCAAAGTGATATGAGGTGTTACAGGCTAGATCGGTGTGACTTGGAATCGGGGTCCCGACAGCTTTGGTATCAGAGCCTGACTGCCTGTAGGATTACCAAGCCAAACTGGTCGAAGTTGAGTCTAGAAATGCTTTAGTTATATAAGGGAATTGATTGTGGAAGGGAACGTAAGGCTCTTTTTACTCCTTTACCTTATGCCCTTCTGATCTGAGTCATCCTCTTCTCTTCTACGGGGATTAAGAACTAGGCTTCTCATCTTTCTATCAGGATCACGTGTTACTAATCCGTAGACTTATAGGATTGTTGGATTTAAGCCTCAGTTCAGTTCTACTACTTCCGTATGTTCATAGTTGGTCTCGGAACCTTGATATTGTGATGTTGAGTGGTTATGCCACCATTTTGCAGGATGTCTCAAATCTTTTTGAGCATTTACAGCCGTTATGTTGTCCGAGTCATCCCAGGTTTCTAAATAGTCTGATGCATTTGCAAATCCTTTCCATCCGTTCTCGATGTTCCTTTGGGCCAGATTAACCACACTAACCATCGAGTTGAGGTACTCCGTTACCTCGTCGTATATGTTGGAGTTATTATTATGACCCTAGGTGTCTTAGAGGATCACCTAGTAATCTGGCCATGTTCTGTATTTCCAGTGTGATGATTCTGGCCATTATTCTCGAAAGCATCCCGTGATGCCATTTAGTTAGTAGGCATTCTATTCCTGGGTTCTTGAACCCGAGATTCACCCTACTTACCTCGTGTTGGTAGTGTTGCTCGTACCTTTAGGATATTATTAACCTTTGCGATAGTCCTCGAGGTCCGTGGTACACCATTCTTCCAAATACCATGAACCATCCTTGGCAGAAGTTCCTCGTTGAACCAAAAGATCACAACCAGAGTGCTCTTGACGAGTTCTCCATTCTGCATTGTGAATCTGCCAGTCCTACCTTTCTGCATGGATTATCTGGAAGAAATATGTTGAACTTGTTTGACATACTAAATTTATGCATCCGCAACTCAGAAAACCATATGTCCCTTTGAGTTGTCCCTCTTTAGTTATTTTCTGGCCCTCGTCTATCAATTGATAGTCAGGACTAGTTGTGCATCTGTGTTATCGATGCCTATTATTCTTGTGGTCCGTCAAGCCATTCTATTCCGGAATGACTAGGAGAAACAAACTCCAGTACCTCATCCATTTCGAGGATTGGGTCAAAGCAATTGTATTCCGCAGACCAAAATGCCAATCCAGCTTTTGCTCTCCTCTACCTTGGAGCGTTACCATCTTTATGTCAAGAGTGTCATGAGAATTGCACCACCTTTTATGAATTCTTGACGCAGTGATACTTCTCGCCATCATTATTCATTCCTCGGTCCTGTGTTGTCACAACCGGAATACCGACAAGTGAACCGTGATGTGTGAAATTAATACTCTGAGCAACTCGTTGCTTGGTAGTTAATGGCAATACTCTCATTCTTAGCGTGCTGGTTATTGAATCATCATCCTACGATTGATCATGCTACCTAGTCCTTATTTTTGGTGCACTCTTCAATCATGAGTTAGGATTTTGTCAAACCCTTGCTCAGTTGATCATATCGCTTGCTCTGAAAGGCGAGATTGTTCTCGAGCCTAGTAACATATCGGTGGTACGTGATTTTCCGAATATCTTCTCGGAAGTATCACCAGGTTGTCACCTGACCGCTATGTTGAATTCGTGATCAAGTTGGTTTTCCAATAAACCACCCCTTCTCCAAGAATCTGTGTTGGATACCCCTGAGCTAGTTGGTCAAGCTAAACAACAACTTGGAGAGTTGGAAGATAAAAGCTTGTCTAACTTAGTTCATTTCCAAAGGGATATCTTGGGTCTGTGTGTGTGTTGAAGAAAGGTGATATCTTCATCGATTGGTCCTTGTGATCAGTTGTTGGGTCTATCATCTTGTCAAAACTTTGATTTGAACATGGGCTATCATCAAATCAAATCAGAACCAACGATGTTCATAATGTTGTCTTACTCGTGGTTGATTCCTCGAGCATACACCATTATATCTTTGGGTCTGACCAATGCTATTCCGTGTTTACTTAATTTTGGAATTGCATCTATATGGAAGCCTAGATGGATTGTTGCTGAGCCCATTGACAACATTTTCATCCTGTCCATGATTTTGTTGAGCATTAAGCTAGTGTTGGAAACTTTGTAAGCGTTGCCCTCGTGTCCCGTTCATGAGCTATATGTTTGGATGAAAGAAGATACTTCCTCTAATTCACGTGCACTTGATGTAAGTTGCCGCCGTGAATTCGAGAAAGTTTGTTTTTGCTTCCTCTGGAATCATCCCAAGTCAGTTATGCATGTGTGAAGTATTCTATGGTCTGTTAGACTGATCACCTTCGTTCCATATGAATTCCGTAGCACACCAAGCCACTGATTGATTTGTTCAAGGAAAAGAAGTTCCTTCTTAAGAGCAAGACTTATACAAGGACTTCAATATCCTCGATGATGGTTCCCCACCTGAACTCGGTAGTGTTTTATTATAAGACTACTACGTGGCCATGCTTGTCCGGGACAGCGTGTTCACAAGTTGTAGCAGAACCCGCTCATGTTTTGGAGCTTGCTACCAAGTTCATCTCCTGAGAATCTCGCAACGCCATCTCGTCGGTTTGTGTTGCAAACTTTCCTTTTCTGGACATGCTGTCTGAAATATCATGTTACCAACCAGATCTGAATCTCAGGCAGATATGATGGTTGGGACATCTCCCAATAGCTATAATATTGGTCCTCGTAACCCGGTAAGTGGATGTCGTGGCCAACACACCCAGCCGGAAGACCTATTATTGTAGTATCTTGATTGAGGAAGTTGGCCACCTCCCCATAAGGATTCCGTAGGATTTACTTCCGTAGTTATTCCTTATGGATTCTTGTGTTTCCGAAGTCCGACCTTTTACTTGATGTTCTAGATATCAAATCATATCTATGAATGGGATATGCTAGTGCATCAAGGAGAACATTAGAAGCGGAGTGCTAAATGTCTCTCGGTCGATCATCCAGATTTGCTTCTTTGGCATTGCTAAGCAAAAATCTGAGAAAGTGATGTCCCCCTTGGCACCTGCATCCTCCATCACCGTTCATCATGGTAGTATGATGTGTTGCCAGGATCCTCGGCACGGATGTTGGTAAAACCTTGATGAACATGGAAATGCTCAAGTTCTTGAAAGCACGCTCAGTCACTAGGTTATATCCTTGGTATCAACTGGAATGTGCCTTCCATTTGCCGAGTTGTTCTATAACCATAGTTTCCTTTCCAAATTGAGTGTGCCATTCTTTTGAATTCTTTCAAACGATCATTTGTAAATTGCCTTACGCTGGTATAAAGAGTTTCAATGATCTTTGTATCAAAAGTAATTCTTCTTGCCACTTAAGGGAAGAATTCTACGAGTCACCTTTTCTAAGGTGCCCCGTTATGGAGTCATGGCAATTAACTCCTCGCTGCTTTGGAACCCATGCACCATATTATCTAAGCGTGGGATTGTTGCCCACCAAATCAAATCCCATCGTTTTTTCTTCCATCCCTCTCGATGTGTTTTGTGTCTCAACTCGAGATGTTTCAACATCTCATTCCGCGAATTGATCTTGTGTAGCTCGATCTTCGAGAAGATCAATCCTGTAGAGTTTCCCTCTCTTCCGTCATCATAGTTGGATGAAGCTCTCGAAAGAAAAGATGTCAAGATCAAGATGATGCAATGAATCAACATCTCTGAGAAGAACAATTGGATCGTGAAGATTATGTTAGTTTGCGTTCCCCTTTCACCTTACCCTACGCTTGAATCTCGGGACGAGATTCTTGTTTTAGTGGGGGTGAGTTGTCACGTCCCTAGCCTTTCTATGCACTTGGACTAGCTTGGTTGCTGCATCATGTCTAAATTTCATTTAAAGTTGAATTGGGGATTGTTAAACCCTAGCACCAAATGAATTCAACTAGGTTCAAAATAAAAATATTTTCAATGAACCCAAAATGCCTTTCAAAAATGTTCATTATTTATGGAAAAAGGTTAAAACCTTTACCAGAGGTCATGCACATTTTTCCAAGCCATTTATGGTCTTTGAATTAATCCATATTGTATTTGAATTGGGGCATTTAAATACTATCAATATTTTCTAATGCTCCAACAATTCTGAAAATAGTTAAGGGCCTCTGTAATAATTCATTTAAATGCCCACAATTATTTTCAGGATTTATTAAAATGATTTGGGCTATAAACTAAATCAAAACAAAATAACAGAAATAGAAAATAGAAACAAATGAGAGAAAAGAGAGAGAAAGGAGTCTTACCTGGCCTGGCCCAGCACGGCCCAGCCCACTGGCCTGGTGCCAGTCATCGCCTACCTCTGCCAGTAGGCAGAGGAGGGACACCGCGACGCCGCCGCGCGCGCCACGGCGTCACCTGCTTGCCGCCCGCGCCTCTGGAGGATCCGGACGACGCCCACGTCGCCCGCTCGACCCCCTCGCTCTCTCCCTGGACCCCCCCCCCCTCCTCTGCTCCCTCTCGCGCGCACTCACCCGAACACAGCCGTCGCCGCCGCTCGCCACCATCGCGGCCACCGCCTTCCCCTCACCTCACCAAAGCGCCCAGAAGCTCCGCCACGACGTCGTCGTCCTCTCCATCGAGTCACACGGCGCCAGAAGCTCTGCTGCATCTCCAACGCCGCCGATTTCGACCTCGGGTGCCGTGATCCCCACCGTCGTTTCGCCGGACCCCGTGCCTCCCCTGCCCCGCCAGCAGCACCAGAAGAACCGCGGTGAGCCGTTGCACCATTTCCCCCATGCCTCGTTGCCTGATTTGCCCCCTAGCCGCATCAACCACCGGAGCCGAGAGCTCCGTGTCGCCGGCCATGGCGCCGCCGTGGCCAGGGCACCCAACGCTTGCGTCCGAGCACATGGTTGTGCTCCTACTGGTCCGTAGCTGCCGCCCCGCTGCTTAACTTGCTCCGCCACATGCTCTAGCCGCAGCTGCCGCACACACCAAACTCTGGCGGCCGCCCAAGTGCTCGCCGCCGGCGAACCAGGCCACCCCGCGACCTTCTGACACCTCCCCTGGATGCGGAAGAGCGTGGGCTACCTCCTGGTGGTTTCCGCGCGTCCAACCGCCGTCTGTACCTCAAGTCCGGCGAGTTGCCGCCGCAGTTTTGGTTGTCGCCGGCGAAACTCCGGTGAGGACCGACGTGGCGCAGTCATTAGCGCTAATCCCTGCCAGCTCAGCCGCGCTTAGCCACTAACAGTGGGCCCCAGGCCTGGTCAAACCTCAGTCAGCGCTGGGTTTGACCGGGATTAGCCCTGTGTCGCTGACGTGTGGCCCCCACACGTCAGGTTTGACCTGGGTCAACCCAGTTGACTGCTGACACAGGCATGACGCAGTGGTAACGCAATTAATCCTTTTCTGGATTTAAAATAATTCAGGAATTCCAGAAAATGTTTAAAACTTCAAAAACCCATAGAAATTAATCTATAACTCCAAATGAAATGATTCATATATGAAAAATTATCAGAAAAATCCAAATAATCTCTTTATGGAATCCTCATGCATGTTTGAACAACTTACAGCCACTGTATACGACAATTTGAATAAATGGCATTTGAAATGTCTTATATGGAGTTTGAATTTGAACCTAAGGTTCAAACCAACTCCATTTAATATGTTGCTAGTTACATTAGCTCAAAACACATTCATATTGCCATGTCATAGCATGCATAATATTGTGCATTGCATTGATCGTGTTTCTTCTCTGTTTGCCGGTATTGTCCCCTCTCAGTAGACGTTGCTTCGACGATGCGATCAATGACACCGATGAAGAGCTATACTATCTTCGGAAGTGTCAGGCAAGCAAAACCTCCTTGCTCATTCCGATACAATCCCACTCTCTCGCTCCTGCTCTCTTTTACTGCATTAGGACAACAACGATTCATCTGTTACTTGCTGCGGTAGCTGAACCCCTTTATCCTCTGCATGACCTGTCATTGCCACAGTAAATAGATGTAACCCACTAGCATGAGTAGGAGTTGTTTGAGCCCTGATGTGCCTACTCATTCATGCTTGTTTGTCATGCCTGCTATTGCTTAGAGTTGTGTCAGGTCTGATTCATCGGGAATGAATTGGAAAGTGGTGAACATGTCCTACTGTGTGAGAGCTAAGGGTGTGAACACGATTTGGTAAAGGAAGCGGTGAGAGGCCATGTAGGAGTACATGGTGGGTTGTCTCATTGAAACCGTCCTTAGGAACCGAGTTCTGTGTTTGTGATCCATGAACAGTTACTACCACACATTGGGTTCCGGTAACTCGACCCCTCTCGGCTTATTAACCGCCTCGATCTCTGTCCAGGAGTTGCAATTAGTCTCTGGTGTTTGTAGGTAGTGTTAGTAGTCTACCAAGTGGCACCCGGTACAGGTGGGCTTGGGACAGACTAGGCACACGTGGCCTGGTGTACCGAGTGGCACCCGGATGGTGGGCTCGGGAACCCTGCACACATCGTTTGGGGCCGTGAGCGACACCCCGGCCGGATCTCCTTGCGGATGGAACCCGAATAGGCGATAAACCTGGACTAGAGACTTGTGTGGTTAGTCAGGTGGTGGCCGACTCCCTCGCCAGGCTTCCGCTTGAAGGTTGCCGAGGTACACGAGGTGTACATGGTGGTAAGTGGCGAGAGCGTGTGTGACGAAGTACACCCCTGCAGGGTTAATATGATCTATTCGAATAGCCGTGTCCGCGGTAAAGGACTTCTGGGTTGCCTATAACAGTTCATAGACAAGTGAAAGTGGATACCCTAAAATACGCAAGATAAGCGTGAGTGCTATGGATGGTGTCCTCGTAGGGAGACGGGAGCGGATCCATAGTGGTGTATTGATATGGTGAATATGTGGACTCGTGTGCGCCACCTCAAAAGAGTTACTTGCAGTCGTAGTTCAGGATAGCCACTGAGTCAAAGCTGGCTTGCTGCAGTTAAACTCCACCACCCCTCAGTTGATACCGGTAATTATGTAGATAGCTCTGATGTAAGTCTTGCTGGGTACATTTGTACTCACGTTTGCTTATTTTATGTTTTGCAGAGAGATGTCAGTCTCGCTAGTAGTTCCGTGTGGACTTCGACGTTTAGCTTGTTACCTCAGCTACGATCTTGTGCCCTCGGCAGGATCTGGTAGATAGTCAGGCTTCTCAGCCTTTTTCATTTGTAGATGTCTGTACTCAGACATGTTAAGCTTCCGCATGTGCTTTGACTTGTATGCTCTGAATGTTGGGTCATGAGACCCATGTTTGTAATATCTGGCTCTTCGGAGCCTAATGAATAAATACTCTGAGTCGTAGAGTCTTGTTGTGATGCCATGTTGTATTTGCACATATCGAGCATATTGTGTGTATGATTGAAATGCTTGGTATGTGTGGGATCCGACAAACTAGTTGTCTATCCTTAGCAGCCTCGCTTATGGGGAAATGTAGTCTAGTGCCTCCTTGAGCCATAGTAGTCCGCTACAGCCCGGTTCACCGGAGTCCTGCTAGCCCAGCACTACTGCTCTGGACACTTGACTGGCCGGCATGTGTTTCATATCGTTCCTGTGTCTGTCCCTTCGGGGAAATGTCACGCGGTGACATTCGGAGTCCTGCCTAGCCTGCTACAGCCCGGGTTCCCAGAGTCCTGTTAGCCCAGTGCTACAGCCTGGATTCGCACGCTGCTGACCGACCCGTTCGATGTTGATTCATGTATGCCTGTTCCCATACGTTAGTGCCGTTTTGGGTTCACGACTAGCCATGTCGGCCCGGGTTCTCTGTCATATGGATGCTAGCGACATTGTCATATACATGAGCCAAAAGGCGCAAACGGTCCCGGGCCATGGTAAGGCGACACCCGTGGGAGTACCGTGCGTGAGGCCGCAAAGTGATATGAGGTGTTACAGGCTAGATCGGTGAGACTTGGAATCGGGGCCCCGACAGCAACGCGGGCCTTCCCCTGCTGCCGCCACCACCATGGAGGAACGACGACCATCACCAGGAGGAGGGGGCTGGGGGCTTCCAGGAGCCTCGTCCTGTCGCTTGCATCCTAGGCGGCGCTCAGGCCCTAGCCTCCGATCGCATCTTCAAGCAGTTCGCACGTGAGGTGAACGCACCCCTCCCCAAGCTCGAGGCAACACGTCCACTCAGGTGGTCCAAGTACACCATCACTTTCAGCTCTTCCGACCAGCTCAAGTGTGCGGCAACTGCCGGTTCCCTTCCAATGCTCTACTCACCTACCATCAGCAACGTGCTCGTCACCAAGGCACTCATCGACGGCGGTGCGGGGCTCAATATTCTCTCCGTCGAGAAGTTTGACCACCTCCAGGTATCGGTGTCAAAACCGGCGGATCTCGGGTAGGGGGTCCCGAACTGTGCGTCTAAGGCGGATGGTAACAGGAGGCGGGGAACACGATGTTTACCCAGGTTCGGGCCCTCTCGAAGGAGGTAATACCCTACTTCCTGCTTGATTGATCTTGATGATATGAGTATTACAAGAGTTGATCTACCACGAGATCGTAGAGGCTAAACCCTAGAAGCTAGCCTATGATTATGATTGTTGTTGTCCTACGGACTAAACCCTCCGGTTTATATAGACACCGGAGAGGGCTAGGGTTACACAGAGTCGGTTACAAGGGAGGAGATCTACATATCCGAATTGCCAAGCTTGCCTTCCACGCAAAGGAGAGTCCCATCCGGACACGGGACGAAGTCTTCAATCTTGTATCTTCATAGTCCAACAGTCCGGCCAAAGTATATAGTCCGGCTGTCCGAGGACCCCCTAATCCAGGACTCCCTCAGTAGCCCCTGAACCAGGCTTCAATGACGATGAGTCCGGCGCGCAGATTGTCTTCGGCATTGCAAGGCGGGTTCCTCCTCCGAATACTCCGTAGAAGATTTTGAACACAAGGATCGTGTCCGGCTCTGCAAAACAAATTCCACATACCACCGTAGAGAGTATAATATTCCACAAATCTAATCTGCTGACAAGTTTCATAGCGTGACATCACGCCACGGCCCGGTCATTATTCGAACCGTTTTCTCAACCAGCTACTGCACATATCGTGAGGCGGTTTTCTTGGCACGTCTTGTCGAAGCAGAGATCGTGTCCCCTTATCACGGGATTCTCATCAATACGGGTGTGGGTAACCCAACCGTGCCATCAATCACGGCGCTTGGGGAATAAGCGAGTTTACCAGGCAAGTGGGGAGGCGCAGAATCCCTGCTGCCTTTATAAGGGGATAAGGACTCCCTTTCGCACCCACGCTTTCTTCTTCCTGATCCATTCCCCTTCGCTCGAGCTCCAGCGCCCAAGCGTTCATCTTCTCCGCCCACAAAGGCCTTCCGAAAATGTCCGGATCCGGAGCAGGAGGCAAGTGGATGGCCTCTACCGTCCGGGAGAAGGATATCAAAAAGCTTCGGGAGGCCGGGTATCTGGCCAAGAAAATCAGCCACCGTCTCCCGACGGCGGGACAGATCGTCCCTACTCCGGAACCCCACGAGAGGGTTGTATTCCTCCCTCACTTTGTCCGCGGGCTAGGGTTTCCCCTCCACCCGTTCGTTCGCGGCATCATGTATTATTACGGGATCGATCTTCACGATCTGTCCCCCAATTCCTTCCTCAACATCTCGACATTCATCGTCGTGTGCGAGGCTTTTCTCCGCATCTCGCCACATTTCGGCTTATGGCTGAAGATTTTTAATGTGAAGCCCAAGGTAGTGGGCGGCGAGCACGCCGAGTGCGGGGGTGCTATGGTGAGCAAGATGCCCAACGTCACATGGCCAACAGGCACCTTTAATGATTCCGTCAAGGAGTGGCAACAGCAGTGGTTTTACATCACCGAGCCGCGCGGCACGGAATGGGCCGCTACTCCCGAGTTTCGATCCGGAGCCCCTCTGCGGCTTACATCCTGGGTCAAGAAGGGCCTGAACTGGTCTTCGTCCGACGAACTGTCGGTGCTCCAGACGCGCGTTAAAGATATGGAAGACAAGAACATCGAACTTGTCAATGTAGTCCAGGTGATTTTAGTTCGCCGGATCCTGCCTTGTCAACACCGGACTTGCAATCTATGGGAATTCGATCCGGCCAAGCATCAAACCCTGCGAGAGCTCTTTGGCTCCTCGCACAAAGACATCTGGAAGGTGCTTTTCAAGTCCGGCAAATCATGGCCGGACTCAGCCGAGGACCGCAGGTACCAACTGTCCCGCCCTGCAAAGCTCGGTAAGTCATCATACTTTTTATTCGCATAACCCAAAGGAAACGCTTAATGTGTTTTCCACAACTCTCCAAGGGCTGGACAAAGAAGGCGGAGCGGATCTATTGTCCGGCCCCCCTGCCCGAAGAACCGGCCGTCCCACTTCTGACGAAGATGCTGGTCCTGGTGCCTTACAAGGTGCCGAAGAAGATGGCCGAGAAGGAGGCCCGAAAGACCCAGGGCGGCCTTCGTCGCCACGGCACTTCGGACACAATATCCGAAGGCTCCAAGGCCTGTTCGGCCTCCGCAGAGGATGAGGAGGAGGAGGAATATGAATCCCCCGTGGGGGAAGAAAGAAGAGGACGGCCTCCGCACACTTTGAGGCCGAGCCGCCTAAAAGGGGAAAAGCTCCTCTTCCGGAGGGGTCCACTGCCGCCGCCGACAGCGGCCCGGCGTGGGATCCCAGGGCCCAGCCCCTGGTGAACTCGTGAGTATATAAAGTCCGAGTACGTTTATGCGTCCAGACTCATCATGGCATTATATATTAACCTAAGCCATATTTTTTGTAGTCCGGCGAGGTCCCGTACCAAACAATCCTCATCAGAGGATTCGCTAAGCTCGAATGCTATGGAGCGGGACGCCCCCGAAGGCCCCTTCCCCCAAACAGGTGAATAACACCGAGGCTTCGTCCCAGAAGGACCCTGGGCAAGGAGAGGAAAAGACCGTGAAGGCGTTGCCTGGAGGTCAAACTTCAGGGGCCGGACACATGGGGTGGAAGATCCCCATGGGAGCTGACGGCGGGGGCCATCTTGAATTTGGCTCCCAGCCGGATGCAATTCCGGAGACCAATACGGCTCCAGAATCAAGCAGGGCCTCCCTCAGCTGGGGGGGCGTGCCTGTTCCACCGGCAACCTCTGTCCAACCAGAGGTGTCGGATGCTTTGTTGGTGGCGCTGAAGAGCGCCTCCATCGTCGATGAACACCGTGCCCTTATGGGTGCGGTGATTGAGAAGATTCAGTCTGCTGAGAGTGGACTGAATAAAGCCTGTATCAGCCTTATAAAAGGTTTTGAGGTATGTTTTATGAGGTTTCGAAGAGTGTCATGGTATGGATAGTAGCCCCTGATACACTATTCAGTGAAAGAAAGAACCGGACAGAGGATCAAATTTATGTTCGCAGGAAGACTCATTTGATGACATCTATCTCTCTTCTTTTATAAGCAGGCGTCTGTAGCGGCTGCTGCCTCTCATACTGCGGAGGTCTCCGGACTGAATCAAAGTCTGGAGCGGGCCAAAGAAGAACTTGGCCAGTTGAAAATGCAGTTGGGAGATAAACAAGGTATGCGCAAGTCTTGTTCGCATTTATTGCGAATGAATTTTCAGTATGATAAAATATGTTTCATGATTTTCGCTAGGGATGGTGACCGAAGTCGAGGCTCTTAAGAAGGCTGTGGCCGAGGCCGAGAAAAAGGCAGCCGTAGAGCAGGCTCTTCGTGAGAAGCATGAGGCCAGGGTTATTGAAGCTGAGCAGGAGCTTCAAGAGGCCGTGAAGAAATGCGAGACCTTGGAGCAGAGTTTAACGGAGAAAGAATCCGAACTCACCAACGCTCATCAGGCCACGAGCGATGCCCGGGGGAAACACAAAGCGCCCTGCAGGGGATCCAAGAGGCGAGGAAGATCGCGGCGGGTAAGGCTTTTTTCCATGTAAAGCAAGTATTTGAGGAGAAAATTATGTTTCTAATTTTGAATTCGGATTTCTCCAGGGGTATTTGCGGAGCTGCCCCGCAGCATATCGGATGCCGCCCAATTCTACCGAGCCGAAGAAAGGAACACTGCGGATAAGCTCTTCTGGTCGCAGTATTTGGCACCGAATTATCCGGTGCCTATTGTCGATCAACTGAAACAGCTGATCGAACTGCATAAGGCGGCGGAACTAGCCATGAAGGATTTGATTATCCGGCTATGGCCCGCCGAGCCGATTCCAAGCAGCTACTTCGGGCTCGTGAAGCGGCTTGTGAGTGCCTGCCCTCGACTTGACGTCATCAAGCGGTCGGTCTGTATAGAGGGTGCGCGAATGGCCTTCGCCCGCGCAAAGGTGCACTGGGGGAAGATGGATGCTGAAAAGCTGATGACCGAAGGACCGCCAGAGGGGAAGGAGCACCGCAAGCCCGAATTATATTATGAGAGTGTCCTGAAAGGATCCTACCTTGCAGCGGAGCTATGCACCAAGGACATTATATTTCCATGAATGCAAATCATGTTGTCCTTTGTAATGTTTGAACAAGGTCATTTATATTATTTATTGCCTGTTATATAAAAGTTTATCCTCCTGCGCGGCCGTTTTATATATTAATCCTGAGAGTTGGCCAGTCGTCGGCTTCTGCCCCCACGTAAGAAGTACGGGGGTGTTCGGGATAAACCTGATCACTCTTTATCCCAGTTTTGGGTCCTTCGAAGGAGGTGTTCAGCACAACGAACCAGGCAATCGGACTATAGGGCTTTATCACTCTCACTTAGCCATAGGAGCTTTAGGAAGGTAGGCGCAGCCCCTGGTGTTCGGAAGACCGCACGAGGGGCTCTATAAGCACCTGATCGGAAGAAAAACCGATCCATCGCACGCTGCATTGGTTATGGCATTATGCGGGAGAAATCCTTAAAGATTTTACAACCTCTCGAACAGCTGACCAGCTCTCGCCGTATCATGACAGTCAGTTTTCGGCTTTCTCTACTGAGGTGCTCGTCCGGAAGAACCGGGACACAATCGCAGTAGTTCTCCCAGTGCTACCTTAGCCGATATAGCGGAACGTAAGGTACCAAAACATGGGAGCCGGGCAAACCCAACTATTGACCCAAGACATGATTCGGAGCTGATGCATATAATGCTATAGGTTCGGGGTGCCGAACTTCCGTGAAGGTGTTCGGACTTTATTGCCGTATTATGGGTAAAACGAAGCCCCTGGCATATTTGAAGGCATATCGCGGTGTACGGATGCCACTTGACAAAAGAATTTTAATAAGAAATAACAGCAGATAAGCGTCATATGAATCCACATGTTGTATTTGAATAGTACGTCGATGCGTATGAGTACAGGTAATGTGATAAAAAAGAAATATGACTGTGGAACCTGCTGAGACCAGGGGGAAGAAGCTGTGTGCGGATCCGGAGTATAGTCGGATGGTCATCGCGGGGAATATCTAAGGATTCCCTTGCGCGTTCGAGCTGCCTCCATATCGCCCGTCCTGGTCGGCGCAAAGGTGAACCTGCAAAGGAAATGTAAGAAATGTTTGTGTGCCGGAGAGCGGTTGAGCCGCTGTGTGCGGCCTGTCCTGGCCTTCGCCGGAGTGTTTAATTGAGCTCTGGACGAGCCGGGCTAACCTGCCACGAAGTAGTTCGGAGTCCTTTGGCGGTGTCCGGGAGCCTGGCCGTCGACTCGAGGTTCGGCTGCAAGGTGCTGCTCGTTGCTTCTGCTGTTAAGGCAGCGGTGTACTCGTTGGTGCCGAAGGAAAGTTCGGCCTTGCCATTAACCGTGATGACGCCGCGTGGACCGGGCATCTTGAGCTTACGGTAGGCATAATGTGGCACCGTGTTGAATCGAGCGAACGCAGTTCGTCCGAGCAGTGCCTGATAATCACTGCGGAAAGGGACGATTTCGAAGATTAACTCTTCGGTACGGTAATTGTCTGGTGATCCGAAGACTACCTCAAGGGCGATGGAGCCTGTACAGCTGGCTTCCACACCTGGTATAATGCCTCTGAAAGTGGCTTTAGTGGGTTTGATCACCGAATGATCGATGCCCATCTTGCGCACTGTGTCCTGGTAAAGCAGGTTTAGACTGCTGCCTCCGTCCATAAGGACTCGTGTGAGGTGGAACCCGTCAATTATTGGGTCGAGGACTAGTCCGGCTGGATTGCCCTGATTGGCGTTAGCCGGACGATCCGTGCAGTTGAAGGTGACCGGCCCTAGTTTATATTGTGGGACGGCTAGTTCCGTTAAGTCGGCATCCCTAAGGGTGCGCATCCGGTCCGGGTTGGGAATGTGGGTGTTGTTTACCACGTTCACCGTTTGGATTTGCGGGGGAAATTTCTTTTGCCCTCCTGTGCTTGGTGGTCTTGGCTCTTCGTCGCCATCATCGCTTTGAGACCCCCCATCTCTGTTTTTGGCGCCTGCCCTGCCGGCTTGTTTGAAGACCCAGCATTCTCTGTTGGTAAGGGTGGCTGGCGTTCCTGGGGTGCCATGAATTTGGCATTGGCGGTCGAGTATGCGGTCCAGTCTGGATGGACCCGAATTGTTATTTTTGAGTGGCCCTTTCCGCAGACCGGACTTAGAGCCACTAAATCCGGCATTAACTGCTGTATCTTTGGCGTTTTCACCATATTTGCGGCACTTGTGTTTGTTGCGTCGGGGTTTGCCGTTGCTATCTCTGGCCTCTGATGTGCCGGGTTTGCTTGCTGTGTTGTTGCTACGGGACAATCAGCTATCTTCGCCCGCGCAGAAGCGGGTCATAAGCGTCGTGAGGGCTGCCATGGAGTTTGGCTTCTCTTGGCCGAGATGTTAGGCGAGCCACTCATCACGGATGTTATGTTTAAAGGCCGCTAGGGCTTCGGCATCCGGACAGTCGACAATTTGGTTCTTTTTAGTTAGGAACCGAGTCCAGAATTTCCTGGCTGACTCTCCGGGCTATTGTGTTATCTGACTTAAATCGTCAGCATCTGGTGGTCACACATAAGTGCCCTGGAAGTTGTCCAGGAATGCCTCTGCCAAGTTCTCCCAACTTCCGATGGAGTTTGCCGGCAAGCTATTCAGCGAATGCCGAGCCAGCCCTTTGAGTTTTAGCGGGAAATACTTGATGGCGTGTAGATCATCCCTGCGGGCCATGTGAATGTGGAGGAAGAAGTCATCTATCCATACCGCGGGGTCTGTAGTACCATCATATGATTCAATGTTCACGGGTTTAAACCCTTCTGGGAATTCATGATCCATTACTTCATCGGTGAAGCATAGGGGGTGTGCGGCGCCTCTGTGCTGGGCTATATCATGACGCAGTTCATACGAGTCTTGTCCGCTGTATTCGGCCCGGCCGAATTTGTTAGTATATCCGACGCGACGGTCGTCGTCACGCGTTGGGGGGCGCCCTCGTGATCCGTAGATCGATCTTTTATGTCCTGCTTTATTTTCCAATACGTCTCGCAGGTCCTGCGTGTTGCCCCGGGCCTTGGTGTTTTTGTTTGACAGGCGACAGGGTGCGGGCTGGTCTTCGGGCTGATATGCCGCTCTGTCTCGGCCACGAGGTGGCCGATCAGCCGCATCGTACGGTGGTAGTGTAGGTTTTACTGCCTCCTCCTCGAGTTGGGGTAGTAACCTGCGCTTTGGGTAACTCTTGGTTGGGCGTTCGAGTTCGTATTCCTCGGCCGCCAGGACCTCGGTCCATCTATCTGCTAGCAGATCTTGGTCAGCTTGAAGCTGCTGCTGCTTTTTCTTCAGGCTTTTTGCTGTGGCTATAAGCCGGCGCTTAAAGCGCTCCTGTTCGACGGGATCCTCGGGCACGATAAATTCTTCGTCGCCGAGGCTCACCTCGTCTTCGGAGAGGGGCATGTAATTGTCATCCTCAGATTCTCCGCCAGCTGCCTGTTCTTTAGGGCTAGCTTGCCCGTCCTCCTGCTCGAAGCCTGGCTGGAGGGGATTGTTTTCGTCTTCGGCTTTATCTGCAGCGTTATTGTCTCTTGTGCCGGTATCGCTGCTTTTGCTATGGCCGGGCTTAGAGCGGCGCCGCTGACGCCGGTGCTTGGGTTGCTTCTCGGAGGGATTATCCTCCGTTGCCTTATCGCCATCGCCTTCTTTGGGGGTGTCCACCATGTATATATCATATGATGAGGTGGCAGTCCAGCGCCCTGTGGGCGGTGGTTCCTGTTCGTCTCCTGCATCATCTTCCATACCGTCGATGTCTTCGGAGCAGAAATCGAGCATGTCGGTTAAGTCGTCGACAGTGGCTATTAAGTGGGTGGTGGGTGGGGAACGAATTTCTTTGTCGTCCGCTTCCCACTCAAGCCGGACATAGTTCGGCCAAGGGTCCGCTGACAAGGAGAGAGACCTCAATGAATTTAGCACGTCGCCCAGGGGCGAGTGCTGAAAGATATCCGCGGAGGAAAACTCCATGATCGGTGCCCAATCCGATTCGATAGGCATGGACGCAGGCGGTTCGGAGCCCGTGGCCGGGGACGAATCCAAGTGTCCGGCAACACAGGTCTCATAGGAGGTGAAGTCAGCATTCGGATCTATCGCCGCTG
The DNA here is from genome assembly GCF_018294505.1 of Triticum aestivum. Lineage (NCBI taxonomy): Eukaryota > Viridiplantae > Streptophyta > Magnoliopsida > Poales > Poaceae > Triticum > Triticum aestivum. Next base: position 160,869,272 of record NC_057808.1, on the reverse strand, counting down.
AGTCCGCGGCCTCCGTGGCGGGGTCTATCCACCCGTCCTCGGACGGCACGATCTGCTTCGGATTGAGGGTTGGAGTAGCTGCAGGTGTGATCTCCCAAACACTGTCCGACGGTGGAGCTAAGTCATGCTCGTCGTGACTGTGCAGTGCACTTGACATGGTCTCGAATCCGTCGAAGATCAAGTCTCTGCGGATGTCGGCAGTATAGTTCAAGTTTCCAAACCTGACCTGATGGCCAGGGGCGTAGCTCTTGATCTGCTCCAAATGGCCAACCGAGTTGGCCCGCAGTAGGAAGCCGCCGAATACGAAGATCTGTCCGGGGAGGAAAACCTCGCCCTGGATCGCATCGTTGTCAATGATCGAAGGAGCCATCAAGCCTTTATCGTGACGGCACGGTGGAACTCGCAATGAAAGCACCAATGTCGGTGTCAAAACCGGCGGATCTCGGGTAGGGGGTCCCGAAGTGTGCGTCTAAGGCGGATGGTAACAGGAGGCGGGGGACACGATGTTTACCCAGGTTCAGGCCCTCTCGGTGGAGGTAATACCCTACTTCCTGCTTGATTGATCTTGATGATATGAGTATTACAAGAGTTGATCTACCACGAGATCGTAGAGGCTAAACCCTAGAAGCTAGCCTATGATTATGATTGTTGTTGTCCTACGGACTAAACCCTCTGGTTTATATAGACACCGGAGGGGGCTAGGGTTACACAGAGTCGGTTACAAGGGAGGAGATCCACATATCCGAATTGCCAAGCTTGCCTTCCACGCAAAGGAGAGTCCCATCCGGACACGGGACGAAGTCTTCAATCTTATATCTTCATAGTCCAACAGTCCGGCCAAAGTATATAGTCCGGTAGTCCGAGGACCCCCTAATCCAGGACTCCCTCACCAGGTGCCCTATGACAGCTGTAGCCCACCATGCCTTTCTCAGGAGTGACCGACGGCTCCACCACCCCGATAGGGCAGATCCGCCTCCCTGTCACCTTCGACACTAGCGAAAACTACTGCACTGAGCTCATCGACGTCGATATCGCCCACATTTGACTCTCGTACAACGCCATCCTCGGCTACCCGGCCCTGGACAAGTTCATGGCTGTGACCCACCATGGCTACAACGTCCTCAAGATGCCAGGAAGCTGCGGCATCATCACGGTCACCTGCGAGGAGAAGGATGCAGTCTGCTCTCTCGAGCGCTCCTACCAGGCTGCGGCGGTCGAGGACCCAAACAACAAAGGCGCCGTCTACCCTCCGGAGGCTGTCCCCAAGAAGAAGAAGCAGCTGCTCCGCCAAGGACCTCAGGAGGGCGGAGCGTCCGGCGGTGCCACCTCAAGCCTTGCGCCCACTGACGGGGCGCCTCCCTCTCTCGCATAGGAAGGTGCACCCGGGGCCCCTCTTAGTCTCGGCTCGGGGGCTCTCCTTTGGAGGGCCTCAGACCTGGCGAACGCCACGAGGGAGGCGTTCAGGAACCACCTGGAGGCATGCTTCAAGGTGGCACTCGTAGTACTGTCAAGAAGGCCAAGACCCCAGACTGGGGAGGTTGAGCTCTTCGCTCGCAACCCAGAGTTCAAACCTCTCAAGGGTTTGCGGAACCCGTAATCTGACGAAAAGGAAGTACTGGCTATTGAGGGGGCACTCCTAGTACTGTCAAGAAGGCCAAGACCGAAGCCCCCGGCAAGGAATTTGCCGCGTGCACTGATTGCGAGGAGGCTGCACTGGCCGAAAAGGCTGGGAAGGCTAACGGACCATAATGCAAGATAAACCAGACCAAGGGCCGTGATCTCCAAGAGTGTCACCAAGTTGAGTAACCTGTCAAGAAGCAGAAAGCTGAGTACGAGAAGCATGACAAGGAAAGAGACCAAGAAGGTGTTGGTGGGAAAGGCCAAGGTGGCAGAGGAGGCCGTCGTGGGAAGACTTCACGGCATCAAGAGAAACCTGCTCGAGGCCATGAGAAGAAGGAAGGTGATGACGATAGTGATGAAGGGGATGAAGAGGAAACCAATGAGCAAGAGTTCCAGAAAGCTACTGAGGCCATGTGCATTGACGGAGGCGCATCTTTGCACTCCTCTCACAGCCAGCTTAAACATGGGCGCGTGAGGTCAATGTCGTAGAGCCAGTGGCAGATTCCCGGAAACCACTCAAATGGTCTCGCAAGCCCATCATCTTTGACGAAGAGGATCACCATGACCGCACCACCGCGGTAGGGTGCTTGTCGTTGTTGGTTTCACCAACAATCCACAACCTCAAGGTCATGAAGCTGTTGGTCATTGGCGGGGCAGGTTTGAATCTGATTTCCCCCAAGGTAATCAGCAAGTTGCAAATATCAGACGAAGAGCTCAAGGTTACAGGCATGTTTCAAGGAATCAACCCCGGCAGGAGCCGTCCTAAGGGAAAGATCACACTGACGGTGACGTTTGGAGGAGAATTGTACTACCGGACCGAGAAGATTGTGTTCGACATGGTCGAGCTTCCTTTGCCGTACAATGGGATTCTTGGCCGTCCAGCTCTGGCAGAATTCATGGCGGCATCCCACTATGCCTATAATACTCTAAAGATGCCAGGGCCAATGGGCGTCATGTCCATCTTGTCAGACACGAAAGATGCAATGATATCGGTGGATAAGATGTATCGGGATGAAGTCGCTGCCGAGGCCGTGGAAGCTGGAGCTCCCACCAAGGAAAACAAGAAAGGAAAGAAAGCTAGCATGGTTACCAGCAAAGAATCTGCAAAGCGTCCCTCTCCGGAGTACATCGCGCCCGTCGATGATATGCCAGAGAGTTCCACTAGCAAGAAATCCAAGGTTGCTTCGCCTGCTGTGAAGAGGGTCCCGGCAGGGCTGGTTGGCGCTGATGGTTGGTTCACCATCAGCTCCACCATTAATGACAAATAGGAAAGCGCGCTCGTTGCCTTCCTGCGGGCGAATGTCGATGTGTTTTCTTGGCAACCATCTAACATCCCCGATGTTCCTAGGGAGGTAATCGAGGACCACCTTGCCGTCTGCCCTCATGCTCGGCCCGTCAAGTAGAAGATCAGGAAGCAAGCTTTGCAGCGGCAGCAATTCATTTTCGAAGAGATCCAGAAACTTGAAGCGGATGGTTTAATTTGGTCGGAGGAGAGTTGCATCTTACGTGGTTGGTGCACCCAGTGGTGGTGCGCGAGGCCAATGTGGAATGGAGGCTTTGCACAGACTTCAGAGATCTGAACAAGGCATGCCCGAAGGTCCCTTTCCCCATGCCACGTATCGACCAGATTGTGGATTCCACTTCCGGGTGCGATCTGCTTTCCTTCTTGGATGCATACTCCAGGTACCATCAGATATTCATGTCTAAGGAAGACGAGGAGAAGACCGCTTTCATAACCCCATGTGGCACGAACTGCTTTGTACGGATGCCCTTCGGGTTAAAGAGCGTTGGGTCCACTTTTGCAAGGGCAGTGCAAATTGTGTTTGGGCCTTAGTTACACCAAAATATTCAAGCTTACATGGATGACATAGTGGTCAAAACAAAGGACAGATCAACGCTCATTCAGGACTTGGAAGAGACCTTTGCAAACCTACGCAAGATCAACTTGAAATTGAACCCTGAGAAGTGTATGTTTGGCGTTCCCTCCAGCAAGCTACTTGGCTTCTTTGTGTCTCACCGGTGGATAGAGGACAACCCTGACAAGATCAGAGCGATCGAGCAGATTCAAGCATCCAAGACACTCGTGGACAAGAGCGTTTAACTGGATGTGTTGCCGCGCTGAGTAGGTTCATTTCCAACTCTGCCGAGCGCGTTGTATCATTCTTCAAAATTCTATAGAAGGCGGGGCCCATGAAGTGGACCCCGGAGGCAGAAGCAGCGTTGTGGGACTTAAAAGCCTATCTTTCCTCTGCTCCCACCTTGGTCGCTCAAAAACCACAAGAGTCGTTGCTGCTATATTTAGCGGCAACCAATCAAGTGGTTAGTGCAGCGCTGGTTGTGCAGTAGGAAGTAGATGCGGGAGCAGCCGCAACTACTATCCCCCTAGAGAAAGAAGTGAACCAGTCACGGCAGGTTGGCTATGGATCACAGAAAGAAGAGCAGGATAGCGAAGGCAATCCCAAGGCCACGGCAAAGAAGAAGGTGGTGCAGCGACCAGTTTACTTTGTTAGCTTCCTGTTGTAGGGGGCTAGGTCAAGGTACTCTGGAGTGCAGAAATTGATCTTCGTCTCAAGGAAACTGTGCCACTACTTCCAAGCCCACAAGATCACAGTTGTCACTTGTTTCCCTTTGCAACGCATACTGAGGAACCCTGAGGCCACCAGCAGAATAGTTCAATGGGCATTAGAGTTGTCACGTTTCGCTCCGATGTATGAAAGTACCTCAACCATTCAGAGTAGAGCACTGGCGGAGTTCATTGCGGAATGGACACCTACTCTAGATGAAGAGACGCCAAAATTATTATCCCCGGCAAGGAAGCACCCCAAGAGTGGATCATGTACTTCGATGGTGCCTTCTCATTGTAAGGTGCAGGGGCTGGCATGCTCTTTGTCGCGCCCACCGGAGAGCACCTCAACTATGTGGTCGAAATGCATTTTCCCCAGGAGAAAGCTACCAACAACACTGCAGAATATGAAGGGCTCCTTGGCGGGCTCAGGATTGGAGTAGAGTTGGGGATCAAGAAGTTGACCATCTGTGGAGATTCCCAGCTTGTGGTGAGGCAGATTAACAAGGATTACTAGAGTCCATTAATGGAGCAATATGTCGAAGAAGTGAGGAGGTTGGAGGAACACTATGACGGATTGCAAACAGAGCACGTGCCATGTGCGAAAAACAGCACTGCTGATTATTTGTCAAAGTGTGCCGCACAAAAGCTCCCTGTGGAACCAGGGACCTTTGTCCTTCATCTGAAACAACCATCAGTATCTCCATTGATGATGCCTAGGAAAAGGCGGAAGCTGGACTCTGACAAGCCTTTACCGGCAGGGCCTCCAGAGATCCCCGGTAGAGAAGCTGCTGGGAATAACCCCACTTCGCTTGGTGAGCTACACTCTTCCGCTGGAGCACACGTCCTTGTGGTCGAGGTAGGCTCTCCCACGAGTGAGGGGTTGCCGTTCGTCCTAGTTGTCGAGACATGAGCTCCAACTTGGGCGCGTCACATCGTCCGCTACCTCCAAACTGGAGAACTTCCAGATGAGCAAGAAGAAGCTGAGAGAGTAGCCCGGAGGGCCAGTATGTATCGGTTTGTCGATGACACATTATACAGAAGGAGGCCCAATGGTGTGAAATTGAAGTGCAATTGCCGGGAAGAGGGGAAGGAACTGTTGGCAGAAATACACCAAGGCGTGTGCGGCTCCCATATTGGATCAAGATCCTAGGTTGGAGAAGCTTTTCGGCAAGGTTTCTACAAGCCCGTGGCCCTCCAAGATGCGATTGAGCTAGTCACCAGATGTGAAGCCTGCCAGTTCCACTCCAAGAATATCCCTCAAC